>NW_026111625.1:142500-210000 GCF_024679095.1 Eriocheir sinensis | reverse complement strand
TTGGGGCTATGTAGGCGGTGTCCACCCGGGCGTCTTCCAGCCAGGCGAAGAGCCGGCGGTGAAAAGAGTGAAAGAAACGTGAAAAGCCGAGCCCGAGTGGAGGCGACTCGGGAGTTTAAAGTTTCGTCACGCGAAGGAGCGGCCGTTACGTCTCTTTCAGCCATGACGGATCGCTTGTGTGGCTGTCTCGTGCAGGCTTTTCATTTCATATTTTATACTCAACGTCTTAGCCCCACAGACCGCCTTCCTGTATAAGAGAGCGTAGGGCGGCTGTCTTGTGGCTGGTGAGGGAGCCATCCGGTTGGCGATGTCTATAACCACTTTCTTGCTACTGATGCGTCGTCCTGCGGCTATACAGATGAGATGCGTTGTTCGTTTTAAAAGGTGTATTCTTCCTTCCAGTTTTCTATCTTCCCAGTGTTCAATCCCTGTTTTCACTCTCCCCTACCCTCAATCTCCCTATTTTCAGCCTCCCCTATCCTTAATCTCCCTGCTTTCAACCTCCTTGTCTTCATTCTTCCTGCTCAATGATAGGTTGTTCAGAGGGTTCCGTTGTGCTCAGCCAGAGACCAAATAACTTAAGTCTACCATCCTTGAATTAAAATACGAAGCAGAGAGAGAAAGGTTGACACTTGCTCCTCAGGTAAATGTGAATTCTATTGCTTGCGAATCGTTGATAACAGAATAAGCGTGAGGATAAATAGTCTCACTTCAGGGTTCCAGTCAACCTTATATTTTATTTTGTTTGCTTGTTAGGGACTTTGTGGATAGGAGAGTGAAAGTAGAAAGCTAAACCTCAAACGAAGCCGATTTGATTGCCTTACTTGCCCCGGCGTCGGCGATTTTTTCCGCCACCCTCGTGTTCCGGAGACGTGGCTGCGGCAGGCGTGTGAATGTTCTTGCATCGTCCGTTGTTCTTGCCTCATCCTCCGCTGACCAGCATCACGGGGCGTGGGATGGACGCTTCCTTTTCCGCCTCTCTCCAGCAAGTCGTATAACATTGCTCCACGCCGCGAGGAACTGCAGCATGACGAGCACGATGACGACGCCCGCCCAGCCCACACCCTCCAGCAGGGGATAGAGACAAAAGGCAAAAGGAAAGAGAAAAGAAGGAAGCAAGACGGATTGAGCGAGTCGTCTGTGTGGGTTGTTATTCGCGGTCTTGCTTCACGTGAATTCGTACTCGTTATGATCGTTTTTTTTATATTGATTCTGGGTAGTTTATGACTATTTTATTGCTATTTTATTCGCAGTATATCGCTTTCCGTTACCGTTTACATTTTCCTCAGCAAAAAATAAACAATAAAACTCAAATCGACCTCAATTAAATAACGGACTTTGATGTTATTTGTAAGACTCCTCCTACTTCTTCGTCTCCTCCTTCTCCTCTTCTTCCTCCTCCTCCTCTTCCTCCTCCTCCTTCTCTTACACAGTCGTATCGTGCTCAGTGGCGCCTACAAACTCTCTCTCCGAGGAATTCCATTTTTCCGCCGTTCTTGCCGTTCTTGCATTCGCGGCCGAGGCGACACTCGTGCGTGGCCGCCGCCCGTGACGACTCGGAGGTGTTTTGTCGCCGCGGCAACCAACACCTGCTCACAGCTGCTCGACTCTGCTCCCCACCAGACTAATGAACGGGGAGGAAGCTGGGAAGAAGGGGAGGAAGCGGGGAAGAAGATGAGGGAGTAGGGAAGAAGGGAAGGGAGCAGGGAATAAGGGGAGGAAACGGGGAAGAAGAGGAGGGAGTAGGGAAGAAGGGGAGGGAGCAGGGAATAAGGGGAGGAAGCGGGGAAGAAGAGGAGGGAGTAGGGAAGAAGGGGAGGAAGCGGGGAAGAAGAGGAGGGAGTAGGGAAGAAGGGGAGGAAGCGGGGAAGAAGATGAGGGAGTAGGGAAGAAGGGGAGGGAGCAAGGAATAAGGGGAGGAAGTGGGGAAGAAGAGGAGGGAGTAGGGAAGAAGGGAAGGGAGCAGGGAATAAGGGGAGGAAGCGGGGAAGAAGATGAGGGAGTAGGGAAGAAGGGGAGGGAGCAGGAAATAAGGGGAGGAAACGGGGAAGAAGAGGAGGGAGTAGGGAAGAAGGGGAGGAAGCGGGGAAGAAGATGAGGGAGTAGGGAAGAAGGGGAGGGAGCAGGTAATAAGGGGAGGAAACGGGGAAGAAGAGGAGGGAGTAGGGAAGAAGGGGAGGAAGCGGGGAAGAAGATGAGGGAGTAGGGAAGAAGGGGAGGAAGCTGGGAAGAAGGGGAGGAAGCGGGGAAGAAGATGAGGGAGTAGGGAAGAAGGGGAGGGAGCAGGGAATAAGGGGAGGAAGCGGGGAAGAAGAGGAGGGAGTAGGGAAGAAGGGGAGGGAGCAGGGAAGAAGATGAGGGAGTAGGGAAGGGAAGAGGGGAGCAGGGAATAAGGGGGAAGGAGGAAGCGGGGAAGAAGATGGGGAGAAGATGAGGAGAGGGAGAGGGGAGCAGGGAATAAGGGGAGGAAGCGGGGAAGAAGAGGAGGGAGTAGGGAAGAAGGGGAGGGAGCAGGGAAGGAGCAGTAAGGTAACATAGGGCTGGAAACACGATCTAAATGGCAACACGGAGGGATGAAAGACGTCTGGTGGTGTGGATTTTATGATGGCGGATGCGTGACTCCTATTTTCTCTGTCTTGTTTGTATATATATATTTTTTTTACAACAAAGGAGGCAGCTCAAGGGCACAAAAAAAGGAAACAATAATAAAAAAAAGCCCAAAGAATCCCTCCTGCGTGGTTATAATGGATTTTGTGTTTGCACTTGGTTATTACTTTTCATTCATTCTATATTTTTTTCGTTCTGATTTTCGTTTAGTTTCCTTCAAGGTGTGTTACTTTTATTTGTTCATTCCTCCTCCCCCCCCCACACACACTCAGACACACAGGCACACACACACAAAAAAAAATAACTATTGCACATCATACGAATATAATGATGAGCCTCGTTAATCACACCAGTCAATCTGCTACTCCTTCTCCTCTTCCTCCTTCTCCTCTCCTCCTCCTCCTCCTCGTTCAGAATCATAACATATTTGTCACCATCACCCCACTAACACACACGCTACTACTCCTCCTCCTCTTCCTCCTTCTCCTCTCCTCCTCCTCCTCCTCCTCCTCCTCCTCCTCCTCGTTCAGAATCATAACATATTAGTCACCCTCACCCCACTAACACACACACTAGGCAAGACAACAGCAAGCCAAACACCTGACAAAGCACCGAGCTGATCCCCACGTAACCTAACCTCACCTTCGCTCCCTCCGTGCCAGGTGGAAGAGTGACAACCCAGATTACGGCACACATCGACACACACACACACGAGTTCCTTTCACCTTCATTGCTCGTAACATTGTTCCTCCTCCTCGGGTTACCTTTCCTTTCACCCCTTTCATCTTCACCTAAACCAATCCACCTGCCTTCCCTTACCTACCTTCCTTCCTCTCCTTCCCTCCCACCAATTCACCTGCCTTCCTTTACCTCCCTTCCTTCCTTTCCTTCCCTCCCCACCCTTTCTCCTCCCTCCCGTCATGCCTTATTCCACCTCTCCTTCCCCCCAATACACCTGCCTTCCCTTCCTTCCCTCCTTCCTTCCTTCCCTCCCTGTCATGTCCCTCTCCTTCCCCCTCCACCCACCTCCCCATTACATACACACATACACACGCACACACACACTAACTTGTTACGTCTCCGCATCGCCCGTCTCCTGGTTTGGTGCCGATGTCAGTAACACAATGGCTTCCCCAAAATTCGGAAAGAAGGCACTTCCTCGTATCGTAATATGTGGGAAGGGGAAGAGGAGTTAAGTGAGTGAGTGAGTGAATTAGTGTGTATGTGTGAGAATGAGAGGCAGAGACAGATAAAGAGGCAGAGACAGACAGAGACAGACACAGATAGAGAGACAAACAGAGCCAGAGACAGAGAGACAAAGACATAGACAGATACAGACCTAGACATAGAAACAGATAGACAGACAGACGCAGACAGACATACAGACACAGACAGACAGACTTGGGTTGGTTTGTGCGGCAGGCCTAAGGGAAAGCGGAAGGAAGTAAGGACACGGAGGAAAGTTACTTACGAGAGAAACGAAATTTTGTGTCCTAATTGATCATGATGTTAACCAGAAAACAACAACAACAACAGCACTGATAATACTGAAGATAGTTATACCGATAGCCATGGTCATGATAAACACTTCAGTTGCTTTTGTTCGTGGATTTACTTAACGCGTTTTTTCTTTGCTTTTCCGAGTTATTATTGCCATTGTTCTTCACTCCGTTAATGTTGTTGCATCTGAAGAATAAAAAAAAAAAGAAACCACAGCAGCAGGAAAAAAAAACGAGACATATGAACACTCAAATATTCAACCTTAATTTTTCCACCGAGACGAGAACCTGACGTGTGCTAACCAAGTGAGTCGTGGCGGCGGCAGGTGCCTGTCAGATTGGCACCGCTGCCGACGCTCAGACCGTGCACCTTGATCGGAGGGGACCGGATTAGTGTTTGTAGCTCCACGTAGCATGACAGATTGGCTCCTTCACGACAACCAATTATGTCAGCTTTTAATGGCTACAACTAATTTATGCAGGCTTTTTCTATAGTAGCGGACTTTTTTATACAGTAGCGGTCTTTTTTATTATTGTTTCCTTTTTTTGTGTGCCCTTGAGCTGTCTCCTTTGTTGTAAAAAAAGAGAAGAAAAAAAGATTGTGTTTAGTGTATAGATGTTTGCACTAAAACAATCGCCTTCAGTTCGAATTGGGTGTGATACATAAATTCAGTTGTGGCCAGAGAGCTTAGTTGATGCATGTGTCGTCTGTATGTGTGCGATTCAAGAGGGAGGATGAGGTGCATGTGCTGAGCTGAGAGTGGGAACTGGGAGGCTTAGGCACTGAAATGAAGGTGGGAGGTGCTTGTGCCGAGATGATGGTAGGAGATGAGTGTGGTGAGATGGGGATGGGCGGTGAGTTGAGGGTGGAAGATATTGCGATGAGCTGAAGGAGAATGATGAGTGAGTTGAGATGAGGGAGGGAGATGGTTGTGCTGAGATGAGGGTGGAAGATGAGTGCTTTCTTCTGTAGACCTCTGACGCTTTATATCGCTTCTTAGGTCTGTACATCTTGATCTTCCTTCCGTTGTAGCCTTGATATCTTAGCTACTGGCCTTTGTGCCCTTTAGTAATTAGTTATTAGCCTTTAGGTATTAGGCGTGTGGTGAGCTGAGAGTAAAAGGTGCAGGCGGTGAACTGAGGGAGGGAGGTACAGGCGGTGAGCTAAGGGTGGGAGCTGCACACACTAAGCAAGGGAAGTCACACACGCGGGCAAGAGGCGCTCGGTCGGGGGGCTGGCAAGAGGGGCCCACCGCCGGCCGCCCCGCTGCGCCCCAAGGAAGAGCCCCGCGCCTGCCATCGCTCAGCCCACACCCCCGCGCCCTCGCCGGCGGAAGACTCGAGACACACGTGGGAAAGTTTTACACCCGCGCCGCGTTACCTCTGGGGAAGGGGAGCGGATCAGCAATTTCACGTGACTCTGTATTACACGGGCGGGCTGCAGACTTTCATTGAACTCGGCGGTGTAATGATACAATAAGACATACTTTCATTCAGATTTGCAAGGCGTGAGGTAATTGCACGTGTGGATCGGGTGTTACGGCTTTGGAGAATTGGCGAAAGTTTTTTTATTTTTATTATCGGGGGAGAGGGAGGAAGGGGTGGAGGGGAGAGTTGAGTATTATGAGAGTCAGGTGAATATGAAAGAAAAAAGAAATAAAGGAAAAAGTACAAGTTATAGATTGCTCTTCTGTGTGATGTCCGACTTAAATATTGTGTGTTTGAGGGCTGGGGAGGGCTGGGGAGGGGTGGGGAGGTGTGTGTGTGTGTGTGTGTGTGTGTGTGTGTGCAAGTGTGCGTGTGCGTATATCACGTGCGTATATCAAGTCTGAAGGAAAGGTTAATTCGGATCAGTACTGTTCCCTCAAGCCCTGCAACTCGATACGCTATACTTGGTGCTGGACGTGGTTCGAGCCCTTCCAGCAGCATATAATGAAATAACGAAAAGCTAATACAACGAAAATACCCGTGATAAAGTTAACCAATTTTTTCAGCAATTTAAATTTATGTATGAATCATTATTATTGCAGTATTATTTTTTTATGATTATAGTTATAACACCAATGAATTCTTATTGCGTATTTTACTTATCATGCACACGTGGTCAGTAAACTACAATACATGTCCATTTGTATGTAAAAGTTTGTATCTCTAATATGTCACACGTTAACCACTTCCTTCCGTGAAAGAAAAGGAAAAGTAGATGTTTTTTTAGCGTGTCAAAACAAACTATACATGGTCTAAATCCACGCCCTCAGAGATCTTACTGAATCCACAAGAGTAACCACAGTAATAAACAGCTTTCATTTTTATCTTCAAGGAGACAGCGTAAATAAGAATTCTGTATAGCAAAATTCTGTGTCCCTTAAACCTACGTAATATCTAGGCCTAACAGTATGAGTGGCAAGGAAGTGGGTGACAAAACTACGAAGCCAGCCTGAAATGAAACTCGACCACTAATGAGGGTGGGACACCGTGTTTACTGAAGCCATGAAGTGTCTCCTTTGACTCCTCGGTGGTCACAGCGAGGAAAGTGGCTTGTGCAAACTGGTGTGTGTGTGTGTGTATGTATGTGTGTGTGTGTGTGTGTGTGTGTGTGTGTGTGTGTGTGTGTGTGTGTGTGTGCGTGTGTTACAGAGGCGCCAAGAGAGTGAAAGTGAGGGGAAGGTGTTGGTCGGTCTACCACCACCACGGCAAGTCAGGTTTTAGTGAGGCACACGATCCCATTCATCCCACTCTCCCTCCCTCCCTCTCCCTTCTTCCTTCCCTCCACCTCTCCTCCTCCCTCTCTCCTCACCCTCACCTGTGTTACGGTTTAATTTTCAAGACAAAAAAAGGAGCGACAAAAGTGAAGGAGAACAATGAGCGAGGTAAAGGAAGAGAGAGGGAGGAGGAGGAGGAGGAGATCGTGCAGTGTGTATTATTCTCGTTCCTCAGTGACTGGGTGATCTTCTATAATTATTTCCTCATTGGGTTCCATTCGTGCACTCGGTGGCTGGCTGGCTGGGGGAAGGTAGTGCTGCTTGCTTGTGTAATATTACGCCTAATGCTTCCCATCCTGTGCCTCCTCCTCCTCCTCCGTCTCTTCTTCCCTTCTTCTTAAGTGGGCCTCAAAGTCACACTCATACGTATTTCACATCGTTTTTCTTTTGTTTATACGTGGTACACTTATGCTTCTTGAGGTTGGATAGGAGAGAAGAGGGATGCAGTGTTCAGAGAGGAGAGGAAATAAATGCTGAGAGAGGCTGGATGTGTGTTTGTGAGTGTGTGTGTCTGTGTGTATGGGAGGGGGGGATATATGTATTTCTTTACTGTTTTTTGCCGTTATTTCTTCTTTGGTTGTCTGTCTTTCTATCTCTAGCTGTCTCTTTCTGCTTGGTTTCCTGTCTCTCTGTCTTTCTGCCTGTCTGCATCTCCCACTTTGCTTGAGCTTCGCACCTGCCTGTCTCTCTCTCTCACACCTGCACTTCACGCAACAAAGGCTCTGAAGATTGACCAATTTATAACAGCGAGCGTCTGGTCTGGCTTGTGGCTTGGCGAGGTGTTGATGTAACCCTCGCTAACTCGCTGCTTTCCTCTTCTCTCCCTCTCTCCTCTCTCTCCTCGTGCCTCTGATTATGTTTCTATTACGCCTCGTATCTCCAGAGTTAGTTTGTCTCTTCTCGCCTCTGTTTTTCTGTTCTGAGTTTTCCCGTATCGGCGCCAATGCTAAAATGTGTCTCTGTATAGCTTGGTTTCAATTTCATTTATTTTTTATTTTTGTAGGATTTTGTTGTTGTTCTGTCTCTCCATCCCTCCATCTCTTCCTCCCTCCCTCTCTCTCACCCTCTCCCTCTCACCCCCCCTCCCTCTCTCCCTCCCTCTCTCTCTCACTCTTCACCTTCAGAGCCATCGCAAACTCACCGCTAATGCCACAAATAAATCGCGGTTTATTCTTAGTTCACTTATTTCCGGTAGCGGGTGACCTCGATGATAGGCTGCTGAGAGAGAGAGAGAGAGAGAGAGAGAGAGAGAGAGAGAGAAGTACAGGGAGAAATAGAGAAAGTTTAGTGTATGCATTGTAAGCTAATGAGAGAGATATAGAGAAAGAGGAAGAGAGAGAGAGAGGGAGAGAGAGAGAGAGAGAGTCCGCCCATGCTTCATCTCGGCGCCTTCCGTTCCGCAGCGCGCGTCCTGAGCAGCATCTTGATTTAGTACTTCTTGTTATGGTGGCGCTGCTTCCGTCCGAGGAGGGGAGGGGGTGCATGGGTGTAGCCAGGGGGTTCAGCGTTCAGCGTTCTTTAACCTCGGCGTGTCAGGCTTTGCTCCTTTATGTCCCGTTATTAATTTACTTCTTGTTCCTTCTTTCTTTCTTTCTTTCTATTTTCTTTTTTTTCCTCTTTTTTAATATTTTCTTTCTTTTTCTTTTTTTCTTTCTTTCATTCTTTCTTTCGTTTGTTCATTCGTTCGTTCGTTCGTTCTTTCGTTCGTTCTTTCTTTCGTTCGTTCTTTCGTTCGTTCTTTCTTTCGTTCGTTCATTCGTTCGTTCGTTCGTTCGTTCTTTCGTTCGTTCTTTCTTTCGTTCATTCTTTCGTTCTTTCTTTCGTTCATCCTTTCGTTCTTTCTTTCGTTCTTTCTTTCTTTCATTCGTTCTTTCGTTCATCCTTTCGTTCTTTCTTTCGTTCTTTCTTTCGTTCTTTCTTTCCTTCGTTCGTTCGTTCTTTCGTTCGTTCGTTCTTTCGTTCTTTCGTTCTTTCGTTCGTTCTTTCTTTCGTTCTTTATTTCGTTCTTTCTTTCGTTCGTTTGTTCGTTCTTTCTTTCGTTCTTTCTTTCGTTCGTTCGTTCATTCGTTAGTTGGTTTCATTTTCTTTTTTATACAACGGTTTTTTTCTTTTCTTTGGTGCGAGGAAATATGTTTAGGATTCATATTTTAACACTAATACCAAGATACTGTTTGGTCCTATTGAGTTTGACAGGAAGAAAAGAAGTGCAGTTCATTCAGTCAGTGCTAAGTATTTTCTTTTACACATTCTTGAGGCAACGATTAATCTTGTTCTCTCGCCTCTTTTTCATTCATTTTCTATCTATTTCAATTCATTTATTTTTCATTTATTTTAAGAGTAACGAAAGGAATCATAGTAACACTTGCAGGTCCTTGTCATTTGCTGTTCTTTCCACGCTTGGTTTGTAGCCTCCGGTTATTAAAAAGTAAAAATATATGTACCTCACGTTCTTCGTCACCATGACTATTGGGTGCGCTGTCATGGCGACGCCTCAGGGACGCTCAAGCACTTAAACACTGCCTCGACAAACTATTCATTTATCTTCTGGCGGCAGCGTTTCACTCAGCCGCGCACAATACATACAGAGAGAAAGATTGCCATACGAGAAGGTGCACAGATGGAGGTAGAAGAGAGGAGACGATGTGTGGAGGAAGACGAGAGAAAAGGAACATCAGGAAGGAGGAAAAAATAATATACGAGAGGAGAGAAAGGTGCAGTAGTGGAGGCCAAACGGAGGAGATGGTGTGGAGATAAAGACCTTAGAGAGAACGAACAGCAAGAAGGGGAAAAGATTAATATACGAGAGGAAAGAAAGATACCGAGGTGGAGATAAAGACCTTAGAGAGAACAAACAGCAGGAAGGAGGAAAGATTAATATACGAGAGGAGAGAAAGATGCAGAGGTGGAGATAGAAGGGAGGAGACGGTGTGTGGAGAAAGACCTGAGATCGAAAGAACATCAGGAAGGAGGAAAATTTGATATACAAGAGGAGAGAAAGGTGCAGACAACGTTTTAAGATTGTCATTCACTGGCTCGTTTGTTCGCTCGACAAGTGTTTCTCATTTCGCAGTGGTGTCACTCGTCTATTTCACTCGACTAACTAACTTTCCCAATCGGGTAATAGAAAGTTCATCGGAGGAGGAGAAGGAGACGTCGCTGCCCCATATTGCCGTGTTTCATCTCCTCTCTGGCCTCGGTTTGTCTTCTTCTGCACAGCTCTCCCTCTCGTGTTTCATGTCGATTCGTCCTCTGCATTCAGGCATAGGTATTAGCAAACGAAAAAAGGAAGAGAAACCAAAGGAAAAGAAAGACACTATATTTGCTGAGTGATGATGGTGGTGGGGTGGTGATGATGGTGGAGGTTAGAGTGGTGGTGGTTTGGTGGTGATGAAAAGAAAAAAAAGAAGAGAAATGGAAAGGAGAAATGAAGAGAGGAATAAGATAGCAGAGAAGAGAAGAAAACGACAGAATATGCTTAAATGTAGGTAACAAATTTATACAGTCAAGAACACAAGCAAGGCCAAAAAAAGGAAAGACGTTGATTCGCACATACAGACAGTAACTTTTTTTTCTTTAACTGCGATTGCCTTGACAAATAAAAATATACAGAAATTGAATGCAAAGACTTACAATCATAATAAAAAAGGAAGTAAATAAAAGAAAGAAAGACGTTTACTTACTCATGCAAACAGTATCTTTTTTTTTTTTTTTTACTGCGATTGCCTTGAGTAAAAAATATACAGAAATTGAATGCAAAGACTCACAATCATCATGAAGAAAGGAATTAAATACATCTATCTTATGCAGAGGCTTACAAAAAGGTATACAGAAATTAAATACAAAGACTTAGATTCAAAGTAAAAAGGAAATAAATGTATCAATGAAAATAAACATCTCTATCAAATTATAATACGTCAAAATAATACACCATCACATTCGCTTGACTTGTTTCTTATGTTGTTCCGTAATGCAAGAAAACTGCAAACAGACAATTAGATGACGTAAAGAACAATCAGTCTATGCAAGGAGAAGAAAGAAACGCAGCCAAGCCTACCTCTGTGAAAAGCAAGTGTCAATATAGGCTACATCAACACACACTTCCCGAGTTAGCACACACACAACACACAACACACAACACAAGCCACTCACCCATCAAACCTTACTTTACCTTTCCTTCTTTCCGCTTCTTCCTGCAACACTATCACCAAACCATTCCTTTCCCTCTCCTCTCCTTCCTGCAACACGCTTATTGACGCTCCTCCTGGCCAGTGGGTGTGTTGTGATGTGTGTTGTGGTGGTGTGGTGACTTGGTGTTGTGGTGACTTGGTGGTGTGGTGGTGCAGTGATGGCGTGTCATTCCGTGTTGGCTAAAGAGGATGTCATCACCACTCCACTCTAACCTCCACCATCATCACCACCCCCACCACCACCACCCTCCATCACCTCCATCATCATCATCACTAAGCAAATATAAGGTGTCTCTTCCTCATTCTTCTTCTCCCCCGCCGGCATCCCCCCCTCCCCTCCTCCTCCTCCTCCTCCTCCTCTCTCCTCCTTCTCTCTCCTCCTACCCATCCCGTCTCTCTCCACCTCCTTTAGCTCTCTCGGTCTCCTCTTTTATTCTTTTCTTTTCTCTTTAGTTCTTTTCTCTTATTTCCCTTTATTTTCCTTCTTTTCTCTTTTCTTGATTCATCTCTTCATCTCTCCTCTTTTCTCTTTTCTTCTCTTGTCTTTTCTTCTTTTTCTTCCTTTTCATTTCTTTTCCTTTCCTTTCTCTTCTCATTTCTTCTCTTCCCTTCCCTTCCCTTCCCTTCCCTTCCCTTTCCTTTCCTTTCCTTTCCTTTCCTTCTCTTCTCTTCTCTTCTCTTCTCCAATATAGTTCTCTCTCTCCCTCTTTTCCTCCTTGCCTCATTCACCCACAAACCACTACTCTCTCTCTCTCTCCATCCCATCTCCCAACGCCGTTTCTCTCCCACCCTCTCTCCCCTCCCTTCCCCCTTCCCTCCATGCCCCCCATGACACCCTGCCCCCCTCTCTCCTGGGTCGGGTGATAAATTACTCCTTCCGCTCATTAGCCGTCTTCTCATTTGTCTGTGCTTGCTTAAATGAGGCTGTAAGTCAGTATGTTCTTTTTTTATATTGTCGTTGTTATTATTTTTTATTATTATCATTATTTTTTTCCTCTTCCCCCCCCACCCCCACTCCTTATCTTCCTCTTCCTCCTCCTCATCCTTCCTCCTCTTCTTTCTCTCATATATGTAACTCAGTATGTATTTTTTTTTCCTTATTGTCGTTGTTATTATTTTTTTACGATTATTATCATTATCATCTTTTTTTTTCACTCTTCCTCCTCTCTATCTTCTATATCTTCTTCCTCCTCCTCATATTTGTTTATTCTTGCTTCTACTGCCACACTTTTTTGGAGGGTTTGTTTGTTTTTTGCTTCATCTAGTTCTCTCTCTCTCTCTCTCTCTCTCTCTCTCTCTCTCTCTCTCTCTCTCTCTCTCTCTCTCTCTCTCTCTCTCTCTCTCTCTCTCTCTCTCTCTCTCTCTCTCTCTCTCTCTCGTCTGCTTTTTCTTCCTTTTAATTACTTTTCTTTTCCTTATCTTTTGTTTGTTTTTCCTCCCAATACATTTTTTTCGGCTGCCTCTAGTTCTTTCTTTTGTCTACTTTTTCTTCCTATTATTATTCACTTTTCTCCTTCTTTTTTCCCCCTCGTCGTCTCCTTTCCTCCACCGCACAGGAATCTTCTCCCTTTTTTATCCATCTTTTTTATTTATTCAGTTAAAATCGTGTATATGTTACGTGTTTCATCCATGTCATTGTCTCCTCCTCTTCCTCCTGCTCCTGATTCTCCTCTTTTTCCTACTCCTCCTTTTCCTCCTCCTCTTCCTCTTCCTCCTTCTAATCTCTATCATCATTCGGTGCAGTCAAGAAAACTTCCTTTCTTGCTTTTAAATGTGTAATCTTCACGTTTTTCGCAACTAATAAGATAAGTTTTTGTCTTATTGTGTTTTTTTTGTAAGTTGGTTGAACCGTTGGCAGTCTTCTCTTTTTTTTTTTTTTCCTTCTCGCGATAATCAAATATAATTACTGGGTAGCCAATGTTGACCTTTCTGGTGCCTGCTTTTCCCGTGTTTCTTTGCTTTTTCTTCCGTCGTCTTTATTTTATTTTATTTTATCTTATTTTGTCTGTATTTGATATTGGTCTCTGTTCTTCTTTTTCCTTTTCTGTCTTTCTGTCCTTATTCTTTTCGTTCTTTCTCTCCTTTCTTGTTTTGTTTTCTTCTTTATTTTTTTCCTTTCTTCGTCTTCTTCTCCTTTCTCCTTTTCTTTCTTTCTTTCCATCCTTGTCTTTGTTATTTCTCTCCTTTCCTTTATTCCTTATTTCGTTTTCTTCTTTATTTTTTATTTTTTTTCGTCGGTTTCTCCTTCTCCTCCTCTTCCTCTTTTCTTTCCCATCCTGTTTTCTCCCTCCCCCTCCCTCCCACGTAACCTCGTTCTGTCTGTCTGTCTACACTGCTCCGTTTTTTCCTCCTCCTCCTCCTCCTCATTCTTGATCTCCGCCTCCTCTTCCTCCTCCTCCTCCTCTTTAACTTTTTTGCATCTCCCTCCTCCTCCTCCTTTTTGCCTCACGTAGTTTCCCACATTCTTTGCTCTTTCATTGCAGCTTGTCTTCCATTTCCACTACCACCACCATCCCCACCTCCACCACCACCACCACCACCTTCGCCACCATTACGAGGCAGATGCTTGGGTTCAGACTGCCACAAGTTTACCTCAAGAATTGCATTACGGGGAAATGAATCCTAAATCAGGGTTATTTGGGGATCTTACACAACTAGCAGGGTGATAATGCCGTCCTTGTTTTCAGCCGTAACTACCACCAGAACTGTTGAAACATGCGTGGTACCAGTGTTATTTCTAGGCTTTATGCATGTGTACTTGTTCCTTTCATTGTTAGTTATCTCGTATGCTTTCTCTAGGGTCAAAGGGACATATTCTTCATTAAACATTTCTGCGCCCAGAATCACCTATTTGACAAGGCTTTCGTAGGAGTTGTGGGCATTTCCAGGGTTTGTTTTGACAAGGCTTTCGTAGGAGTTGTGGGCATTTCCAGGGGTAGTTTTGACAAGGCTTTCATGGGAGTTGTGGGCATTTCCAGGGGTAGTTTTGACAAGGCTTTCGTAGGAGTTGTGGGCATTTCCAGGGGTAGTTTTGACAAGGCTTTCGTAGGAGTTGTGGGCATTTCCAGGGGTAGTTTTGACAAGGCTTTCGTAGGAGTTGTGGGTATTTCCAGGGGTAATTTTGACAAGGCTTTCGTGGAAGTTGTGGGGGGCATTTCCAGGGGTAGTTTTGACAAGGCTTTCATAGGAGTTGTGGGCATTTCCAGGGGTAGTTTTGACAAGGCTTTCGTAGGAGTTGTGGGCATTTCCAGGGGTAGTTTTGACAAGGCTTTCATAGGAGTTGTGGGCATTTCCAGGGGTAGTTTTGACACGGCTTTCGTAGGAGTTGTGTGCATTTCCAGGGGTAGTTTTGACAAGGCTTTCGTGGAAGTTGTGGGGGGCACTTTCAGGGGTAGTTTTGACAAGGCTTTCATATGAGTTGTGGGCATTTCCAGGGGTAGTTTTAACAAGGCTTTCGTAGGAGTTGTTGGACATTTTCAGGGGTAGTTTTGACAAGGCTTTCGTAGGAGTTGTGAGGGGCATTTCCAGGGGTAGTTTTGACAAGGCTTTCGTAGGAGTTATTGGGCATTTTCAGGGATAATTTTGACGAGGCTTTCGTGGAAGTTGTGGGGGGCATTTTAGGGGTAGTTTTGTGAGCCTGGTGGTGATTTGACCCTTCCTCTGTACCACGAACCTTTAAAAACCGGTCATGAGAACCCAATTGATCTCCTTTTCGGCCTTTTGGGATTAGTTGATGTGAGAGGCAGAAGCGTCTAAGAATATCGACCAAAGCCTTTCTTTTTTTGAGGGGTAACCGTTTTCCTTTTTGAATGTATGGAGGCTTTCACTGGATGCTTATACCTTTTCATTTACACTGGGCAACTATTCTCCATTCTTCATCGTTAATTTTTTTTACCAGCAAGGGAGGCAGAACAATGGTCAAAAAACAAGAAAGCAACAAAAAGGTCCTCTAGATGCTGCTCCAGTAAAGGAAAATATAGAACGAGAGGGCAGAGGAAAAGATCATGGCATAGGCTCGTTCCATACCTGGGCACTTCCGCACCTCGGTCCGGACCTCCGCTCCTCCGCACCTGCGGACCGCCAAACGAGGTGCGGAAGCCCGGAAGTGCGGAACGTTTTCAAAAGTGCGGAAGTAACAGGTGCGGACAGGCGAAATTTTGGGTCCAGACTTCCGCACCTGAGATTTTCAAAGATAAAAAAACGAAGACGACAAACAGTCCGCGGCATTACTTTCGCGCGTTTTGGCGGGCTATGTGCTACCAGCTGATCACTGTGTCAATTTTCTTTTTCTTTTCAGAATCTTTTGACATTTAGTGATTCACTGCGATTGTTTAATGTTTAGTGTTTACAAATAAACATGGACAGATACGTGAAAAGAGGTGATAGCGACAGGAGCAGGAGTGTGTCAGGGGATAGTAGCGTCAATAGCGTGAGCTACAGAACCAGCACGCCTGCACCGTCAGCCTCCAGAACCCCTACGCCGCTGGCGACGTCAGACATTTCCTTGTCTGACGTGGAGCTGGACCCCTTCCAGTGTAATGCCAGAATTTAATTAAGAATGGGAAAATGTAAATTAGGGAGGAATAAGCCGTTACCGCATAGAACATTCCAGACTCGCGCTTGAGAGGCCCACCCCATTTGAAGGTAAATATATATATTTCTCTCTCTCTCTCTCTCTCTCTCTCTCTCTCTCTCTCTCTCTCTCTCTCTCTCTCTCTCTCTCTCTCTCTCTCTCTCTATATATATATATATATATATATATATATATATATATATATATATATATATATATATATATATAACTTGATGTATTATTGCCTTGTACTATTTTGTTTTATTTTTGAGGTGCGGACTAATTTTTTCAGGCGCGCTTTAATAGTTTTGCGTACAGTAGCGGAGGTGCGGAGGTCCGGTAGCGGACCGAGCGAAAAAATTTTAGGCGCGGAAGTACAGGTGCGGACTACCTGCGTCCGAAGTGCGGAGGAGCGGTAGCGGACTACCCCAAATCCAGTAACGCGCCCAGCTCTGGCTCGTTCCCCATATAGTCAAAGATCGGTGTTCTCAGACGCTTTAAGGAACGATTACAGTGGGCAAATTTTCCGTGGATCTTCAGTCAAACCACGATTTCCGCTGGCGTGGTTCTTATATTTCCGTGGTTTTCTGACGTGTCCACGATCTTCCAAAGCTACGGTAGATTTCACCAAAGGAAGACGATATTACTCACCATCATCATCAGCAGCAATAACAAGAAATAAATAAGAATCACGCCAGCGGAAATCATGGTTTGACTGAAGATCCACGGAGAATTTGCCCAGTGTAATAGCCCCTTTAATTTGACTGCCACAACAACTATTTCCCAACGCCACATAGGAGATTAGTCGGGTTCTCATGACTGTTTTTCACGTTCATGGTGCAGAAACCTTGTCACACTATCAATAGCCTCATAAAACAGCCCATGGAAATACTAACAACATCCTCTACCAAAGCCTTAGCAAATGTGGGTGTGGGGTGGTAGCTGCAGGGATCATGTTTCTTAAAGGCCCCTCTAAGCGAGAAAAATGAGAAAAAAAATCATCACTCACGCAAACCATTTCATAATATATATATAAACGCTTTTGTGATCAGTTTATGCATCATCTATTTTGGGGGGTTTATATCATGGCAAAAATGTGGCCCGTCGCTGGTACACGGTAAAGCCACAAATTTGGCCCGTCGCTGCTACTGGATTAAGAGTATGAACCAAAGTAGTTAAGTCATGCCGCCGTCCCTTGCTCTTATCACTCATCTCGCACTCTCGCTCTTGTTTATCCCTCCTTCCCCTTCTTCCTTCCGGTGTCCCCTGTTATGTTTACGCCTCCTCCGCCTCCCTTCTCCGCGGTGCCTCTGCTCGCCTCGGCACCACATGGCCGTGACACAAGCGACGCCGTGGTGGAGAAACAACAGGCCATATCCTCCTCATCCTGTTCCTCCTCGTTCTTTTGTGTTGAAAGAGATCAGACTCCTTCCCTTGTCCTCTTAAACCTTTTCCCTGAGTCTATTTTCACGTTAGTTTGAAAAAGATCAGACTCCTTCCCTTGTCCTCTTAAACCTTTTCCCTGAGTCTATTTTCACGTTAGTTTGAAAAAGATCAGACTCCTTCCCTTGTCCTCTTAAACCTTTTCCCTGCGTCTATTTTCACGTTAGTTTATGAATAATGTAACATCGACCTTCTTTTTTCAGTTAACTTGTTGGCTTTCCTATCTCATCACATACTTTTTTTTCATAGATATAGTAAAGAATAGAGAAATACTTATCGGCTGAAGATGATGGACTTTTCAACCGTTCGATTTCTGGGCATACAACTGAGGCCCTTATTCTCAAACATGTCGGAGCTTACACAACCACGTTTTGATCAGGCTTTCGTAGAGGTTGATTGTGAGGGGTATTTCCAAAGGTAGTTTTCTGAGTCTAGTGATAGTTTGACAAGGTCTTTGCCCCGTGAACGTGACAAACACTTCTGAGAACCCGGCCAATCTCCTTAGTGGCATTTGGAAATATCTGTTGTGGGAGCCCAGAGCGACTGAGAATGCGGAGTTTTGAAAGGAGGTTCATAAATTTGCGAAGGGGGATGACAGATGGTAAATGGAAGGCTAAGAGGAACGGTTTTGCTTGCTAGACTGACCAGCTGTTTGTGTGTGTGTGTGTGTGTGTGTGTGTGTGTGTGTGTGTGTGTGTGTGTGTGTGTGTGTGTGTGTGTGTGTGTGTGTGTGTGTGTGTGTGTGTGTGTGTGTGTGTGTGTGTTTGTGTCCCTTCAAGCTCAGTTTCCTTTAACCTTCCTACGCATTTCATCTCTAACCCATTATCTTTCTTCTATCTTTAATCCATCATCCATCTCCCTTTACATATGCACTTTATTTTATTTATTTTTATTTTTTTATTTTTTTTGCTTCATGAATTTTCTTCTCTGCATGTTCTCCTCTGATAGATCGCGCCATTTGTCATATCCCATGCATACCCTTCCCCTGTAATTCCTTGTCCATAACGTACCCACTGAACCCTTGCATGCCCCTTCCTTGCCTCCCCTGCCCTGCCCTCTCCTTCCCCCTGCCAACCAACCAACACCCACACTCCCTTCCTCAACCTTTTCCATGTCCCGTACCCTTCCTTCCCTCCCTTTCTTTGCTACATTCCGCCGCCCGCGATGCCTTCAGAATACAGATTTTCGTTAATTATACGCTATGTGATTGCCATTCCGGTGCTTTGAGTGTTGGGTTCTCTGTTATAAACCTTAACATCCGTAGTAGGTATAGATGCATTGCTCTGTTGTTAGTTTTCTTTCCTTACATCTTTCGTTCGTTCGTATACTTATTGCGGCCTCACGTGCATGACCCAGCGGTGTTAGCGAGTCACGAAGATCATAAGCAATCAATCTCTCCTCTTCATCGCTTCCTGCACGAGGCTGGCTGGTTGCGCTGTTGTTGCTCCACTCCTCTCTCTCATCTCCTTGCGGCCCCTTGCATCCTCAGCTTCCCTTCCTTCCTTCCTATATCACTAGCTTCCTTCCTGCCCGGACCGTCGACATTAACCCTCCAAACTCAAATCAAACTCCCTCCCCCCACACAGCTTCCCGTTCTCTCCATTTTCATTGTAGACCATCGACTTCAAACCTCCTCTCCCTACACCTTCCCCCTCTCTCCCCCTCCCTGCATCGCTTCCCTTCCTCTCTTTCGCCTAAAGAGTCAGAATATATGTAGACAAATGAGAAGGTATCGCAGTAGTAGTAGTTGTTTCCGTTTATCACTATGTTTAAACCTTTGAGAGGAAAAAATAAGTGATTGGGTAATGATAGATGAGAGAGATAGAGAGAGAGAAGGGGGATTAGCGAGACCACAGACTGTAGAGGTAAAAGAACTATATATCATTTAATTATTCAAAATAACTTTTGTAGCGTATGTCTGACAATTATAGGTCTAGAGAGAGAGAGAGAGAGAGAGAGAGAGAGAGAGAGAGAGAGAGAGTGACTCATTTCATTTAATTTGTTGCTTATACCGGAAGATCAGGATTACTAGCAGCCCCCCCCTCCCCCCCCCACTCTCTCTCTCTCTCTCTCTCTCTCTCTCTCTCTCTCTCTCTCTCTCTCTCTCTCTCTCTCTCTCTCTCTCTCTCTCTCTCTCTCTCTCTCTCTCTCTCTCTCTCTCTCTCTCTCTCTCTCTCTCTCTCTCTCTCTCTCTCTCTCTCTATCTCTCTCTCTCTCTCTCTCTGTCTCTCTCTCTCTCTCTCTCTCTCTCTCTCTCTCTCTCTCTCTCTCTCTCTCTCTCTCTCTCTCTCTCTCTCTCTCTCTCTCCTCACACACACACAACTAACTGCACCACTGGAGAGAGAGAGAGAGAGAGAGAGAGAGAGAGAGAGAGAGAGAGATTAACCGAGCCAAGAAAAGATGCAACAGGAACCATATGGCACAAAGATAAAGGAGGGGGGAGGGAAGTGGTTGCGTGTTAATTCGGGAGCGGAAAACACATCCCAAAGAAAGAAAAAAAATATAGGAGAGGAGGAAGAAGATGAATAGTTATGTGCATGGAAGGGAGCGCATTAGGGAAACAGTTCAGTGGAGAAAAAAAAGCGGAGGGAAGGGGAAGGGGTTACCGAAGATGTTAGACTCATGATAAGGAGGAGGAAGAGAGGAGGACGCTTTTTTTTTTAAACTAGTGAGGATAGGAAGGAAAGGATGATTTTTCTATGGTTAGTGTGGAAAGGAAAAGCTAGTGAGGAGAGGGGAAACACCCGTAGACACACAGAGAACAAGTGAATATTAAAGTAACGAAAGGGTATTTATTTTATTGTATGTAAGTAATGCGTAATGTTTGTTGTGGTTGAGGTCCAGTTTTTTTTTTTTTTTTTTTTTTTTTTTTTTTTTCATTACCTCATGTTTATAAAAAAAGGTGTTGTAGTCCTTTTTATTATATAGGATACTTTTCAGTGTGTCACGTTATAAGCAATATGAGTAGTATTTTCGTTATTTGTTTAGTTTCTTCCAGTATCTATCTGTATCTATCTATCTATCTATCTATCCACGCCATAACGGTCCACGCAGGTCATGCAGAGAGAACACGGTAGTTTTAAGCTCACAATACACGCTAAGAACGCTAAGAATGACCGTCCATCGCAGGTAAGATTCGTACCTGAGCCGGAGAGGAAGTGGCCGTCGCAGGTGCTAATGACACGTCCCCAGGTGAACTAACATGTGATTGACCGTGAAATTACTCCGGCGGCGGCGATGGCGAAGTGACATGTTGACCCGCGGACAGTAATATACGTAATCATGCCTTGGGGAATTTCTGTGCAAGGTTATCGGTCGGTATCCATCAAATCTTTAGTGGTGCTTATGCTGTTTGGATCTACGGTGTTCTTGAGGGAGTTACAGTGTTTATTAGAGGTCATGGAGGTATAAAGTGTGAATCCAACTGTTCTTTTTTGGGGGGGCATATCACTGGAGACTCGTATTCTGCTCCTAATAACTGGAGGACAGGGGTGACTTTAATAATGGCGAAAATATTGTGTCGGTAACGGAATTCCTCCCACCTGTCTCTCCCCCTCCAAAGTCCGCAACGTTCTCGCAAATATTCGCCTCCAACGGAATTCTTGGGCGTGTAATTATAACGTCAATTCATGTTTACGAGTGTGTGTGTGTGTTTGTGTGGGTGTCAGGAGGGCGGAGAGCCAGTCATCAGCCTCCTCCTCAATCTCCTCCTATTCCTCCTCCTCCTCTTCCTCCTCCTCCTCCTCCTCCTCCTCCTCCACCCACTGTCAACGTCAAAATTAATGGAAAATGGACTGGAGGAAGAAAAATGTTCCCTCTTCAACCCCAGTCCTCTTCTCCCTCACCCTCCGCCCCCACACGCATTTTCTCCCTCTCTCTCTCCCTCCATCCCTCCCTTCTGCCCCTCACCCACAGACGCCCTTGTTTGTTTGCCTCGTGGACTACTTGCGGCCTGAAGGGAGGAGAAGAGAGAGAGAGAGAGAGGAGAGGGAGAAAAGGAGGGAGAGAGAGGGCAGGGAGCTTTCTTATGAGACTCCCCTCCTCACCTCCTTTCCCCTAGGCACGTGGTCACCGCCTTCCCACTCCCCCGCGGCGCCACCCACCTCCACCCACCACCCAACCAGTGTTTAGAAAGTGACCGCACCGTAATATACTGATGCACAACTAAGTGAGGTAAACCCTAATTAATGGCCTGCTTTCCTTAAGGGGGTCGTCCGTATTTCACTTTTTTTTCTCTCTCCTCCGGTAAATAAACTTTGAGGAGGGTTAGAGGGAAGTTTTTTGCTTGTTTTGTTATTCTTATCATTATTGGTCTTTTCTCTTTTGCCATAAATAATCGTGAGAGGGTTAAGGAAAGATGGATTTTTGCTTGTATTTTTGTATTATTCTTAGTCTTTTCTCTTTGGCAGTAAATAAACTTAAAGATTGATTGATTGATAGTTTATTGTTGCAAGTAAACAGCAAAGGAGAAGGGAGGAGCATAAGAGTATTAAGGGAAAGATTTATCTGTATTATTATATTTACACCTTTTCTCTTTTTGCATACATGTAGGTGCTTTCCCTCTTTCACCCACGCAAGAGCTGAACACTGTAATTCGTTTTAAGGTGCTAATTTCTCGAGACTTATGACACCGTGAAACAAAGAGAACAGGCGAAGGTAAAAGATGTTCTAGTGAAGGTTTGGAGTAAGGCATCAACTTTGGCGGATCATATCATGCTTAGAACTGATGACGGATGAAGAACCAAAATAAGCCGCAAGGGATTGAGTATTACACTGAAATCAGGCAGAGAAGGAAAGAAAACAATAATAAAAGACCTTGCCTGCTGTGGATAAGTAATGAATGATGATGATGATGATGATGATGATGAAATAAAACCATGATTCTACGTGTTTCTGTAGCCCCCAACGTATTCATTGAAGCATCCTCTCCCTCATAAAAGAGAACGTCGAGTAATTATTTTTTATAACATGGGATGATTTTCAGTTTGTCACGTTTCAAGCCTTCTAATAAGTATCTCCGTTATCTGCTCCGTATAGTTATCAAACACATCACAAATCAAAATCGTGACTTAACCAGAAGAAGAAACCAGAAGGAAATATGTAGCGAATCTCCCCTTAACGTTTGCCCCCCTCGTGAGACCACATAATACATACACGCTTGCCACTATACCTTCTAACATGTTCATAAAGCGACCCTTGGATTGAGTCCCACGAGAATAATGTCGTGGTTGTCAGTGTGTTGAATGTGAGGATTTAAAGGAGGGCGTCACGGCTGCCAGGTAAAGGGTGCGAAGGTAAAAGGGGTGGACGGAAGGGAAAACATGGGATGGAAGGGAAAATGTTAGGGGAAAGGAAGACAGAAGATAGACAGCAAGGAAGGGAGGTTAGTGGTCTTTTTTTCCCATGTCCGTCTATCTTTTTCTTTTTCCTTTTCTTATTCTTATCCGTCTTCTTATCATCTCTCTATCTCTATCTATCTTTATCGAACTAGCTATCCATCTATCGTTCTGTAAATTTTTGTTATCTATCTTTTCTTTTTTTCGCATTCTTATTCTTTTTCTTTTGCCTTTTTGTTTACTCTCTCTCTCTCTCTCTCTCTCTCTCTCTCTCTCTCTCTCTCTCTCTCTCTCTCTCCCCTCGTAATGGGTGTCAGTGAGCCTCGTGTTCTCAAAAGTTCCCGCTAATTGGGCTCATTATCCTCTGCTCCGCTTCCTCGGCCTCCGCAGGTGAGGTACCGAGACCACCTGCCGCGCCGCTGATGGGAAAATCCGTCTAATTACACACCGTGAGATTATAATTTAGGAGCGGAGTGCCCAGGGACACCACTAATGTTTGCCGAAGAGCGTCACGTACGTAGCTGCCTCCTGAAGTACCACCCGCCCCTAACTCCACGGCCGGCGCCAGCATATGGACGTGGCGTGGTGCGAGGGAAAGGAAGGAAAGAGAGGTTAGGGAAAAGAGGGAAGATCTGAGAGGGGATGGAAGGGACTGATTCAGGCTTGTATTCTTAAACGTTTCGGCACCCCAGTTCGCCTGTTTGAAAAGCCTCTCGTAGTAGAAGTTGTTGCCGGGTTTTTCATGGGCTGTTTTGTGATCCCATAGAGACAGTTGTACACGGCCTCTGCACCCTGAACTGGAAAATCTCCCATGAAAACCCAGTTGATCTTCCCTGTGGGCTTAGAAAAAAGACGTAATAGACTGTTTTGTGATCCTAGTGACAGTTTTACTCGTCCTCTGCACCCTGAACAAGAAAATCACACATGAAAACCCAGTTGATCTTCCCTGTGGGCTTAGAAAATAGACGTAATAGGCTTTTTTTCTGATCCTAGTGACAGTTTTACTCGTCCTCTGCACCCTGAACTAGAAAATCACACATGAAAACCCAGTTGATCTTTCCTGTGGGCTTAGAAAATAGACGTAATAGGCTTTTTTTCTGATCCTAGTGACAGTTTTACTCGTCCTCTGCACCCTGAACAAGAAAATCACACATGAAAACACAGTTGATCTTCCCTGTGGTCTTAGAAAATAGACGCAATAGGCTGTTTTGTGATCCCAGTGACGGTTGTACACGACCTATGCTCCCTAAACTGGAAAATCTCCTATGAAAACCCAGTTGATCTTTCCTGTGGTCTTAGAAAATAGACGCAATAGGCTGTTTTGTGGTCCTAGTGACAGTTGTACACGTCCTCTGCACATTGAACTAGAAAATCTTATGAAAGCCCGGATGCTCTTCCCTGTGGCTTTAGAAAACAGTCGAAGTGGGAACCAGAGACGTCTAGAATACGGACCTGCCAGCTAAAACCGATGCGGGTGGCGATGCGTGCCTGGCCATGTCTCTGGGTACCTTAGGATGTCGAGAGAGAGCACAGAGAACACAGAACACAATGGAGAAAGTCACGTACATACAGCAGAGGTTAACGTCGAGGTTTGTGTCCAGTCACGGGCCACAGATCTGTCCTCGTCGTGAAACCACAAAACTCATGAGATCAGATCCCCTAATTACGTCCCACAGCCTCATGATTGCGACGACCTATTCCGCCATCACCGTGACGGGATCGCAGAGGGCACAGGGGACGAGATTTCTACGCATTATGTCGAGGAGTAGGCCATGAGCTGCGGATAGAGAGAGAGAGAGAGAGAGAGAGAGAGAGAGAGAGAGAGAGAGAGAGAGACAGAGACAGAGACAGAGACAGAGACAGAGACAGAGACAGAGACAGAGACAGAGACACAGACACAGACACAGACACAGACACAGACACAGACACAGACACAGACACAGACACAGACACAGACACAGACACAGACACAGAGAGAGAGAGAGAGAGAGAGAGAGAGAGAGAGAGGTTACGTATAGTGATTCAAATGTGAACTCAGATGTGTTTATTAATGTGATTTCACCATGTTTTGTTTTAACGATACGAGCAATATAGCTTTGTTGTGCCTATTTCATTGGGTAAAGGATCCCTCGTGGCTCATTCGTCTATGATACAGTACAGCTTAGATAGACAAATAGATAGATAGATAGATAGATAGAAAGATAGATAGAGAGATAGATGGATGGACATAAACTAAATTGATATTATTGATTGGCTCCTTGGTCGACTGATTCATTATTTAATCCAGTACCAAGCAGGTGATGATGTAAGAGCATTAGGACAGAAGCACCTGAGGAAGCGTGCTGTTAACGGGGGGAAATACACGTCGTCTCCCGGACCGTCAGAACTCCCTCGACAAGTAAGGGGTTTTTTATCGTTCTTTCCACCTTTAGTCTGTATGTTTCCTTTTGATTGACAACACATTACTACTTCGTGTCTAATGCAACAACTATATACATCAGTAACGTGTTCTCATATCACTTCTGAAAACATAAAACAAGCTTGTAGGCAATGCAATAAAATGGAGGAAAAAATTAAAAGAATATGTATTAGGAACTAGAAGACGTTTAGTTATTGAACGTGATGGAAACAGGTCGAAGCAATGATACTTGGCATGAACTCAAGGAAGAGCAAATCCGTACAAAAGAAGATCATGAATTTATAGTTAACTTGGATTCACAAAAGTAGAAGTAGACGGAACAAAGCGACATCAATCACAAATCCAGTACAATACAGATGATCAAACACACACACACACACACACACACACACACACACACACACACACACACACACACACACACACACACACACACACACAAATCCCCCACACACACACACATAATAAGGGTCGTGTCAATTCTGCCAAGACTTTCATATCCGCAGTTTCGACAGACATTTTTTCTACCTTTATGCAGTTCGTTCTTACTCGGCATTTCTGTAACATGAGCTCGGGAACATTTTCTTGGGCCATTCTTGAACATTTCGGCTCCCAAGCAGCGACGCACACACACTTGACAAAGCTTTCGTAGGAGTTTTGGGCATTTGCAGAGGTGAGTTTATGACCCTTCTGGCATTTTGATCATTCTTGTATGTCATGAACCTAAATAAAGGACTAAATAGAACGTGATTGATCTCCTTTCTTTTCGGCCTTTGGAAATCCTTGATGTGTGAGGCGGCAGCGTCTGAAAACACCGATCTTAGTTAGCATAGTCGATAGATTTTGTGATGGGAATGGATTCTTTAACATAATAATCAAAATTCGAGAGGGGAAATGTATTGCATGGGAGAACATGTATATTGCATTTCATGGTATACAAAATGGGTTCCAAAAGCTTAAGCAGATTTAAGCAGAAAATAAAACATGGAGGGAAGAAACTTTAAAAGGAAAACAGAACGAAAGAAAGGACGAATGAGAAGCGAAAAAAGAAGGAAGAGGAGAGAGAGAGAGGAGAGGAGGAGAGTGTAGCAGGGAGAGAGAAGCAACAACATCTGGCCGGCAGAAACATGAAGGGACGAAGGAGAGGCAGGAAGGATGGGTAAAAAAAAGAATGAAAGCAGGACGGGAGAGAGGGAAGGAGGGAGGGAGGAAAGAGGGGTAACATGAAAGAAGGAAGAGCAGGGGGAAGCAAGGGGAAGGGTAACAAGGAGAGGCGTGGCAGCGAGTCGGCTAAAATCACGTGGACCCTCTCGCCGCGGGGTGTTTTAGCTGCAAAGAGGGAATGTTTATCTGGCGCTGACACAAGGGGAGGGAGAGGTGCGTGGGGCAGGGCGAGGGAGGGATGAAGAGGTGCGAGAGGCAGGGCGGGGGGAAGCTGGAGGGCGGGGGATGAGGGGGAGGGAAGGAGCGAGTGCCTCAGGGTAGGAAGACAGGGATTGGACGCAGTCTTTAAAGTAAAACCTGAATGGATAAAAAAGAAAATTATGGTATGAATTATTGTGAGAGAAATGTGGAGTAATAGTATCGTAAAACAGCTTAGAGCAAGGCTTTGTCATGCGCTGGTCATTATTACTGTGTTTGTTTTATTATTGTTGGTGTTATCTATTTTATATTATTTTATGGTCATTATCATTACCTAACAGGCTCGGAGGTTAGGTTAGAAGTGCACTAGGGTTTATAAGTTTTGTGAGACCGCAGCGACACCGAGCACAAGTACACGGAAAGATCAAGCAAAAGTAAAATGCGGAGGAAAAGAATGAAAATTGTCCCCAAGACGAGAACAGGAAGTGGCAGGGACACACGTTAGCGTCCGGTGTACTCAGACGGAGGGCGTTCTCGAGGCGCGCGTGTGTGTGTTCGCGAGACAACGGTGTTCGCGGGGTGGAAAGTGTGTCGTCATCGCGGTTCCTTTTCATTTTCTCTCATAATGAGGGTACGTGGCCTGGGGATCACTGGCCTTCCCTCTGCCTGAGTGCTGGCCTGTCCACGCGAAGGAGAGAAACGCCCCGCACGTGACGCAACACAGGCGTAACGGCGCGCGTGTTGTGTCGGCAGTGTTGACACATCGGGTGGAGTGTTGCGTCTCGTTATGATCGTTATTGACTGCGAGGGCCTTCTCTAAATAGCGTGAGACATTATTTTCGGATTCCTCAGGTTTCGTTCTCAAGGGATTAGGGAATCCGATATGAATAACCTTTACGGTGAGACGAGGAAATGTATCCACGACGAGGAGTGGTGCGCCGGGTCACTTGCTGAGGCACTGAAAATACCTGTCCGGCGGCGAGGCCCTCCGGCAGGTCCTGCATGACTGGAGTGCGGCCATTCAGCCCTGAAGCCTCGCAGCCCCGCAGCCGTGCCACCACTAGTCAGAAAGGCTTCGGCCACACTGTGACGGGAATACTGAGTCGTGCATTCCCACGAGCCTGTTCCTTAGTAATTAAGGCTTCATGTATACCTTTACATTTTGTTAAGGTATCATATTTCCTTGGGAATTTTCTCATCTTTTACAACAGCTTTGAAAGAACATATATTTCTGCCCTCTCAATAAGAAACGAACCTTTAAGCAGTCACTGTATCAATGTTTACAAAGGTATTGGAAAACGTTTGATAAAAATATAACTTTATGGCTCCCAGCAACATTGGTCTTAAGATTAATCATTTAAAGTTAATTTCGAAAGCAAATGTGTACGCATAACTCCATTAATGAATTCAAATTCTTCACTCCAAATTTGCTGCTAGGTGAGACAATATCTAGAAGCCTTCTCTCTGGGTTTGAAAGAACTCAAACATTTGTCATGAGTAAACAAACTAAGTTCCGCTATAAACGACGGTGATGGAAGTAATATTGCCACGTATAAACATAATTCCTGTGTTCCGCGCCACAGATTTATTTTACGGGAGTTGACAGCGTCACGTAGGCGGATGTGAACTAAATACTGTATCTGCCGACCGGCCAGCGCCATGCACCTGCCAGGGCCTTAGTATGTGCGGTTGGCCGCTGCTGGAAAGTGTGACGGAAGCTGTTCGGTGAATTTATAAACGGCCGCACCTTACTAATGATACCTTTTCTTTATATCAAGTGAATTTACTACGTCTTCATTAGTCTCGGTGAGAACTTGATTGAAGAAAAAATAATTTCCTCACTGGGCAACAAAGACCACATGGCATACGTTAATGCGACTTGTTTCGGTAGAATGCTGTCAAATAAAAGAAGTAATAACATTTTGAACAGGAAGGAAGAAAAAAGAAAGATGAAGAGATAAAGATAAATAAGTAAACAGAGAAAAAGATAGGAGATAAATATTGGCAGATAGATCAAAGAAAAACGAAAGATGAACAAATGAAGATGACTAAGTAAAGAAAGAAAAAGAGATAGATCGACAGATATAGACAGATAGACACAGAAAATAAACGGACTTGCAATTTTTCGAAAGATACAACCAAATTCTTTACAAAACCATCAAGAGTCTGTCCAGGAGCGCCGCATCGCCGGAGCTCCTGGCGTGCGGGCAGGCCATAACACCGCATTCCTGCTTTTTGTCCTGTTCTTGGCGGTGTCGAGTTCTTGCCGCGCCGCCGACATGAAGGTTTGTTTGTTCCGCGCGCAGCTGGCGGGTGTTCGGCCTGACTCGAGCTGTCAACACCCTCATTGTTACATCGGCGCCACAAGTGGATCAGACCTTATACGGCGCCGAGCGAGGACTTAGGCCGAGGGCTCAACCTTTCTGGGCGGCTGCCGATTGAGGACCTGCAAGACTGGGCGGGACAGGGCGTTGCAGGGAGGGCGGGGCTGGGCAGGGAGGAACGGGACGGTATCAGGCTTAGGTGACAGAACTGGGCTTGTTGCTGTTGGTTAATGCTGCATGTTGTGTTACTTGTTGCTTGTTGCTGTTGCTTGTTCCTGTCGCTTGTTGCTGTTGGTTATTGCTGCATGTTGTGTTGCTTGTTGCTTGTTCCTGTTGCTTGTTGCTGTTGCTTGTTCCTGTTGCTTGTTGCTGTTGCTTGTTCCTGTTGCTTGTTGCTGTTGCTTGTTGCTTCTCTTTTCGCTGTTGCTGGCCACGGATGGGGAGCATTAATGACCTCGTGACACCAGGCGTAATGACCGTGTGCATAGTCGAATTAGACACACAAACAAGCCTCGGGGCGCAGCAATGGCCGGGGACAATGACGCAAATTACATAATGTCGGGGAAGAAGCAGGGCGGGCAGGCGAGTCTGACGGTGTGTTTGTTGAGCAGCGACAGCCGGATGTGTGTGTTGTGTGTGTGAGGGGGGGGGAGGGGGGGGAGCACCTCTATCCATTCATCCATCCATCACTCATTCAATCCATCCATTATACAAAGCTGGCTGCATACCCAAAAAAGAGAAGAAAAAGGTTCTTATTAAACCGTCTTTTATAAAAATTTTAATGTCAGTCTTAAAAAGAAACTTTGAACCCTATACATAGTCCATTGCAGGGTAGTACTAACGAAAAGGGTAAATTCGCAAACTTCCAGATTTGTTAAGTGTCTTTTCATAACACTAAGATTGATTGATTGATTGATTGATAGTTTATTGTTGCAAGTAAACAACAAAGGAGAAGGGAGGAGCATGCCATCATAACCCCCAGGCAGTACAGAGTGTGATTATACAACTAAGGATACATGTGGAAGTAGCACCAGGAAACTAAAAAGATACAATGGTAGGGGACACTAAGAATGTAACAGTTCATCAGGTCACGCTTCATCTCAAGCCTGCGCGTGCTTTCTCCCTGGTGGTATTTTCACTTACATAAGCCTTTTTCTTAGTTTCCTACCTGAAGACTTGCTCGACATAACGTTATTTTTTTACACGTCCATATTCTTCACACATTTGTTTTTCTCTTAATCTGAATTACTTGCTATTCTCTGTTTTCTCCTCGCTATGAGTCAGTTTGTTTCTTTGTTTCGCTATTCAAGAAGGTCTGTTGGCCACCCAGGCACCCACAGGACAAGTTATCATTTCTAACATTCCTTTTGATCTCGGTTTCCTTTTCCAGTGTTCCTCTCGTGAAAAACACCCATTAAAAACCCGACTAATCTCCTTTGTAGCCATTGTAAATATAACCGATGTGAGAGCCAAAAATGTCTGAGAATACGAGCCTATGCCTCTATATTTCCTCTGTGCTTTGTTTCCCCTTTGTCACTGTACGAACGTTACCTTTAAAAGTACTGCGTCTGCCTGGTCTTGGTCTCGATCTTGGCTGGTGGGGAGGAGCTGCGGTAGTGACTGTTCGGGTGTCGTGATAGCGTCCACGGTGACACGAGGCACCACATTGTTCGCGCCTGTTTATGGTGGCCCTGTCAGTCCACCGAGATGCCCCCCACAGACCTAGAGACCTCCCTATGTCCTATGTCCTATTGTTGGCATTCTCAGACGCTTCCACCTCTAATGTCAACTATTTCCAAAGGTCGAAAAGGAGATCAGTCGGGTTCTAATGAGTGTTTATTTAGGTTCACGGTACAGAAGAAGGGTTAGCCTACCAGAAGGATCATAAAACTACACTCTGGAAATGCTCGAAACCCCTACGAAAGCCTTGTCGAATGTGTGTGTGTGTGTGTGTGTGTGTGTGTGTGTGTGTGTGTGTTTGGGCGCCGAATATGGCGTTATGTTCCTTCCTTCCTTTCTTCTTCCGTCCTTCGTCCTATCCATCATTTATTCTGTCTTTCCCATCTCCCTCCATACCTTTCCCTCCTTTCTTCCCTCCTCTTGCTCGGTCATTACGTATACCTCTCTCTCTCTCTCTCTCTCTCTCTCTCTCTCTCTCTCTCTCATCCGTTGGTCTCTTTCTTTATTCTCTCTTACTTTCCCGCACACAGCATATTGCGCCATTCATGTCTTTCTTTGTGTCTTTTCCCCTCTCTCCCTCCACCCATCGCCTTTCTTTTCTTTCCTCCATGTCTCCTCTCTCCCTCCCTTTTTTTTTTCCTCCCCTCCCTCTCCGTCTCTCCCTCCGTCCCTCCCTCGCCTCTTCATTCTTCGCTCCTTCCCTTCTTATCACTCACTCCGATCCAGCATGTCACTCCTGCGTGTGCGTGGGGGGAGGGGAGAGAGAGAGAGAGAGAGAGAGAGAGAGAGAGAGAGAGAGAGAGAGAGAGACGCCTCCTCGCCCTGACAGTACAATGAAGGACGTTTGGACGAGATCATCGCTGATTCGACAGAAAAGGAAGAATGTCCATCACGCCTCCGTCCTTCTACACACACACACACACACACACACACACATATTAAACGCCCTCGAAAGCTTGTTATGTAAGTTGTTTATGTGTATTAACAAATAAACGCCAGAATTATTATAGCAACAAAGAAATAAAGAAGCCCAGAAAACATTACTACTACTACTACTACTACTACTACTACTACTACTACTTCTACTTCTACTTCTACTTCTACTACTACTACTACTACTACTACCACCAACACCACCATCATCACCACAACCAATTCCACCACAGCCAGAAAAGGAAGAAGACAAATATGACAGCAATAAAGAGATAAACAGAAGTGCGTGGATAAAAGATGATGAACGAGACAGAGATGGAGAGAAGGAACACCAGCAGCAGTAGCAACAGCAGTAGCAGGAGTAGTGGCAGTAGGGCAGGAGGCAGGCAGAAGGGCAGGCAGGCAGGCAGGCAGGCAGCACAGTGAGGAGCAGGCTGGGGTAGATGGAAGCGGTCCGGACAAGTTTTTCGTCCATAAACTTTTTACTATTTTTTTTTAATCAAGGTCGAGGCAAGGTCTGTCCCCGCCTGCCTTTGATCCCTGTGCAAGAGGAGGAGGAGGAGGAGGAGGAGGAGGAGGAAAGTGGGAGAACAGGTATATATAGGAGAGGTGGAGGAGGGTTAAAGGTACGTGAAAGTGTTATAAGTAGGATGGAGAGGAGGAGAAGGAAAAGTGTGTGCTTGCTAGTAACAGCTGACTTGGGGTGTGATAGAGACGAGGTATAGTGGCGAAGGAAGGTGAAGGAGTAATCATATGAGGAACAGGAAGGAGAGGAAGGAGAGGAAGGAGAAAAGAAGAGGAAGGAGAAAAGAAGAGGAAGGAGAAAAAGAGAGTGAGGATAAAAGGAGAGGAAGGATAAAAGGAGAGTGAGGAAAAGGGAGATAGCGTACGGTATGATGAAAGAGAGGAGAGTGAGAGAGCGTATGAGAGAATGAATGAAGGGGATAGAGTTAAAGAAGGAGAGAGATGCAACGTATAAGCGAGGGAATGAGAGGACGCTAGTCTAGTTAATTAAAGAAAGACAGGAAAGAAAAAAAAGTTAAGAAAATGTGGGGAAATAACTTGAGACTGGATAGTTAGAGAACGAGAGAACAAAGGGAATAGTAAACCGGAGAGAGAAGAGAAGAAGGAAAAGTAGCAACGTAAAGGTATAACAGAAGGGAGGAAGCGGAGGAAGAAGAGGAGGAGGAAGAGGAGGAGGAGGTAGATAATCCTTGGGGGCATTCGCAAGGGACGGAAGAGGAGGAGGAGGAGCGCCCTGGGGTATGCAAGTTTTTTTCTTCCTTCCTCTTCTTCCTCCTTTTCACGGCAACAACATCACCAGGTAGCTACACAAGACCTGCAGAAACGTTATAGTGAGGACCTCCGCTAAATGTCATTCATAAGAGGCCTAAGAGCAGTTGTAGAGAGGGAGAGTGAAGGGGAGAAGGAGGGAGGGAGAGAGGAGGAGGAGGAGGAAGTGGAGGAGGAGGAGAGGGAGGGATGGTGCAAGACTAGAAACGGAAGGGAAGAAGGAAGTATTGGAGCAAGATTCCTCCCTCCCTCCCTCCACATGCGGAAGCGATAGAATGTGGAGAGAGAGAGAGAGAGAGAGAGAGAGAGAGAGAGAGAGAGAGAGAGAGAGAGAGAGAGAGAGAGAGAGAGAGAGAGAGAGAGAGAGAGAGAGAGAGAGAGAGCATAATACTTTCTAACAGAACAATGGATGCAGACTGAACAATCGTTATGTTACCAAAATCGAGCGTTTGGTTATGAAAATAGTGTCCAAGGTAACTCGAGAAGAACTCATTATTAATTCATATATATTCATTCATTCACGCATTCATTCATCTATAAATACAAAAATGATCACACATCACACAATAATAAAAAAGATATGTAAAGTTAAATTAAGCGCAAACGATCATTGTAAGTATAGACCGTTAGTTATAAATGAATATACGAAAATATTAAAAATTTGAATACACACACACACACTCACACACAGTAGTAGTAGTAATAAAAGTCGCAGTAGTAGTAGTAGTAGTAGAAATAGTAGTAGCAGTCACCTCGAAGCTTTCTCACGTCACGCAAGCAAGTCGATGATCCGAGACAAATTAGATGTTAGTCAGTTTATCGAAGCCTCGTGGGAGCAGGAGGCCGGGCAGGCAGCGGGGAGAAGGGGGGGGGGGGGTGAAGAGCCGCCGGGAAGACCTCGTACGAACCATGATTAGTTGAGTGTCACGGTGTGTGTGTGTGTGTGTGTGTGTGTGTGCGCTCTCAAACACGCACACAAAGGGAAAGGAAGTCCGCCCTGCTTGCTAGATATGTTTGCTAGGCTATTATCTATTATTATTTGTTGTGTCGATGAAGACGAAAAAGAAGAGGAGGAGGAGGGAAGACGAATACAAGTGATAAAAGAATCTAAATCAAATGGAAGGATAAGAAATAGGATATACAAAGACAAAGAATCAAGAAAAAACACCACCAAAACAAGTTAGAGAAGCGGAACAGTTATAATTATGTGCAAACAAGGAAACAAAAAAAATAGAGCAGGGTGTGAATGAAAGAGAAGACGAACAAGAACAAGTAGAACAGGAAGAAGAAGAAGAAGAAGAAGAAGAAAAGGAAGAACAAAAAAAAGACAAGAACAAGAAAATTCAAACGCCAAAATCAAGGCAACACGGATCATTTTAACACGAAGAGGAAGAGGAAAAGGAAGAAAGAACATCTGAGTCTGCGATCCTATTTCTTGTACCGTTAGAAATGAGGAGTTATGACACAAGTGGGCTAGAGACGGGCAGGTAGTACTGGGCAGGTAGTGCGAGTGGAGGATCGGATGCTGCTGCTGTTGCTATCAAATGCTGCTGGTGATGCTTCTTGGCGTAACAATAACAGACCCGCTCCGCCGTTTCATCTCGCCGCAACACACTCATTACTCTCTGAAGCCGGTGCTCTCGCTGTCATCCGTGCGGTGTCATAGGCGGCAAGGTCGAGGTTATCATTATTGACACTGATTTCGAGCCGTGACAAGATGCATTGCGGTGACATTGTGTGAGTCAAACATTTTCCAAACACGCACATTTTGACTTGGCTTTCGTAGGAGTTTGGGGCGTTTCCATAGGTAGTTTGATGACCCTTCTGGTAGTTTGACCCTTCCTCTGTACCGTGGACCTAGTAAAACACTCATTAGAGCCCGATTAGTCTCCTTTTTGGCTTGGAAATAGTTGAGAGTGAGTTAGTACCCGCCTCTCTTTCCCGCCATCCCCTCCGTGACACGACGCTTTCGGTTGCATCCTCTTCCTTTTCCTCTCTCACCCCTTCCTTCTTTCTTCGTTTGTGTAGTGGATCTGTGTCTCGTTGTTCCAATCTGCCTCTACATAACTGTCTTCTGCTTCCTCTAGTTATTCTTTCCTTTTGTGGTTCAGTTATGATTTCGTTTCGTTATCCTAGCATTCGGGAATCAATTAATCTGAGCAAGTACTAAGTTTCGTAAGGTATTAAAGGTTAAGTTGTGGGTATACGTTACAGCTACGCGTGGCCTCGGTGCTCATCTCCGTCGCATTGACCCTTGAGTCTGTGGTGGGTAAGAATGGAGTGAAGTTGTAATCGGTTTGAAAAAAATTTAATGAGCTTGGAATCTTGTCTACGGATATGAAATGGAGCAGATAAAGATAAAGAAAGGGATACGTGAGTCTGGATCCATGTAACTCGCTTGAAGGAGAATCAAAGTGCATTGACAGACCAGAGAAGATTAAGTGTTATCGCCGCATGCCACATTCACAGTGAAGTCGCTTGCGGCTTCGTAGATAATTTAAGGAAACCTATGATATAAGGAAACATAGTGTAATAAAGAATGTGTAAGTTTTAGGTAGTGAAGATGGGGACAGAGCTGCAGAGTGGTGTTGGCTGCTCGATGTTTACAGACAGGAGTGTCAGCTCAGCGTATCGTAATATCACTACACGTGCATCTTTGATGAGTCAACATGTATGGCAGGGCCAGCAGCCGGAAAATGCTTACGAGGGGACACTCATAAGAGACCTCCTCGGGAGGGCAGACAGTGACGCGCCCTCGTCGTGGTCAGACCTCTGGCGAAAAGTTGTACTTCCCGTCTACCTCTCTAAGGCCTAGAATACGTAAGTTCTTACCGTACACGTTACTGACATATTTCTGGTATATGACATTTGTTGCCTGATATATACGTAAAAGGCCGTCCTTCTCGGCGAGAGGGTGGGGGAGGAGAGATGGTACGACCCGTTGAGGGGCCCCTCCTTTTCTTCTATGCCCTTGCCGAGGAGAACAGGCCATATTGTCGTCAAGTAGCGTATACTTAGTACATTCACGCCCTCACGTGCTTCTTACCTTGTCACATGGTCAATTTGTGTCAATTTGTGTAACTAAAGGACCACTGTATTTCAGGTTTGACCGAAAAACGAATAAATGTGATTCGCGTCAACGTACGGGCCTGCTTCTCATTAATCCTCCAATACTGCCCCACTGGGCGGTAACAGTCAAACGTACTTCATGGCTTGATGGAGCTACAGTCCACGCCCCGACGTCCACCCTCTTGCGACCACGACGAGAGCTTGTTTCGAGTGCAAGACAGTGATCGCCCCAGCTACGAGGGTTCGTGGGCGGCCTGTGCGCTGCCCCTCGAATTAGGAGTCTACCCGCTGTGCGCAAGTGTGTGTACGTGCGCACGTGTGCGCCGCCCCTCGGGGTGGGAGCTGGCGTCGTTGTTCGCTGCACCGCCTCTTCGCTGAGTGTGTTCGTGCGTACTGTGTCTGGTATAGCGGCGGTGTCCAACGGAGTGTCGTGGGTGCCCACGGCCTCACCTCAACTGCGGAAGTGGACTGTTTGTGCGTTTGTGCGTACGTACGCCCGGCTCCTCTGGAACGGAGCGGGCACCACAGTGTGTTCGTATGTGTGTTTGCGTGAGGGCACCGCCTCTGAGCGGCGCTGTGGCTCCTGCGCTGCCCCACCGCCAAGTGTGTGTTCGTGCGTGTGTGTGAGGGCGCCGCCTCTGAGCGGCGCTGTTGCTCTGCGCTGCCCCACGGGCAAGTGTGTGTTCGTACGTACGCGTGGCATTACCCTGCGTGTATCGGGTACAAGGGAGGGGCCACTCAGCCACCCCTCGGCGGTCACAGGCGTGTGTTTGCGTGTGTTCGTGTATTTACATGTAAGGCTTCATGTATGTACGTGTGCTCACCGTAGTATGCAGAAATACGGTTATGATATTAATGGTATGACTACATTATGAACACGACTGGTAGGCTGTTAGTGTGGCTGTGGTAATACCGGTGATAGCTTCCCCCTGTGAACCATATTAAAGAGAGGCAGCGGTACTATCAATTGAACAAACACAGCGGTACCAGGCAGCGAGAGAGGCAGCGGTACTATCAACTGAACAAACAGCGGTACCAGGGAACGAGAGATGCAGCGGTACGATCAATTGAACATATACAGCGGTGCCAGGCAGCGAGTACAAGACCGAATAAGACAAGTGCCAAGCGACAAATTGATTGGTGTAGTACCATCCGTTCAGCTGAAGCCGTCCACCATGGAGAATAGTGGAACTGCTCAAGAATCCTCAGATGGAGGAAGAAGAAACGAGGGCGATAGCGAGCCCTCAAGGCAAAAACAACAATTGGCAACGGTGATGGGTAATGTTTGCCGGATTCTAGCACAAACAGTAACATCACTGACTGAAATGCAAGCATCCTTCCACCGAAAACGACAGGTGTTAGACGGTGCAAGCACATCAGCTGGGTCGGGATCGATCGCAAGTGAACATGTCATACCCTCTGGCCCTGAGCCACCTCACCAGGACGAATCAAGTACCGATAATCCTACTGTCCCTCACCAGGGGGAGTCAACCACAGATGGTCCCACTGTCCCTCACCAGGGGGAGTCACGGTCAGATAATACCGGACTCCCACACCAAGAGGAGTCAAGTGCAGATGAATCTCAACTTCCTCAACAAGGAGAGTCCGATTCCGATGATGGAATCCTTGTCACCAAGTCGGTGAAGACTCTAGTAACCCAAATGCCCACTGGAGCCGTCACGGCGACCGCGGCCAGTCCAGCGACTTCCACCGCCCCGTCAGGATGCCCCGAGAAGAAAGGATGCTCCACCCCAATGCTACAAGGGTCAGCAAGTGCCAGAACACAAAACTGCCAACTACAGGAAGACATCCGGCGAGTGAACCTCTATGACTCTATAAGTTTAGCTCAAAGACCACTGCCGAAATTCAGTGAGGGAACCTGTGGAGAATTCTGGGAGTTTAAGAGAGCCCTCCAGCGACGCCTAGAATCTGCAGAAGTAACCGACGGATTGAGTTTGTAAGTCATCGTCGATGTTCATAATGGCCCCGTCAAAGACGCTCTCAGAGGGTGTCTAAGGATAGAAGACTATAAAACGGGATACGAACAAGCCTGGGAGCTGCTCGACAAACGACACGGAGACAAATATGAGTACATTCGCCAACTAACAAAGAAAGTCCTACATGGTCCGCCTGTTCAGCTCCAGGATGAGAAAGGTCTCCAGAGGCTCGCAGACGAACTGGAACATGCAATAAGGGATCTAAAGCTTCTTGGCAAGCTCCAGCAGATTGATACATATGAGGCCACACAAACGCTGACAGGAAGATTCAAAGGGAAGCTCTGGGATGACTACATCAATCAGATGTATAGATACAAGATGAAACATGAAGAGACCCCTGGCGTTGAGTGGATACTGAAATTCGTAAAACTCATGGTTCAGAAGGCAGAAACTTCCTCAAAGGCACAAACACAAGGAGTGTCAAGGGAAGCAAGACAGCCTCTTCCCGACAGGAAACCAGTAAGCTTAGTGACCGCAACATCGGATTCAACCGTCCATGATGGACAAAAGTGTTCCCTTTGTAAGGAAGACCACCATCTCGGAGAGTGTACACAATTCCTCAGGATGACCTCTGTGAAACGAGAAGCAGTAATACGTGCCGAACGTCGCTGTTTTGCCTGTCTGAGTCGGCACCACCGAATAGCAGATTGCCATCTTAAGAAAAGATGCGGTATCGACGGCTGTCTGGGTGTTCACTCGCACCTATTACACCACTTACACCTCAAAAAGGGTGCACAGGGTACTAAAGGAATGTACAATAGAGACGAACAGAGTGGAGCCCCCCGCATGAGTGGGAGCAAAAGGACCGCCGTATCTGACGACACGCATCCGGATAGAACTGCTGCGCACAAAAGACCGAGAATAAAATTGGAAGCAACACCGGACGCCACGACCTCGAGGACCAGAACGGAGCAGAATTCGGTGGAGAGAGACTCCACACGAGGACATAACGTCTTGGTGACGGTCAACAAAGATGACCCTTATAGGTGGGTGAAGTCGTCACAAGGGAGACGACAAGAGGAGCCTGATGAAGAAAGGTCATGACTCGACGACACCACAAAGATCGCGCTTCCCATATTGAAGGTCAAGATTGAAGATGACAAAGGTAGTGGGATGATGACGGTAACCGGGGCCGTTTTAGATCCAGCGAGTGATCGATCATACTGTACACAGAAACTTGCAGATCAGCTCCGGGCTAAAGGAAGGCCGGTCTGCCTTTCGATCAGTACGCTAAAGAGTGACGAGGAAGCGGACACCGAGGAAATTAGGTTAAAGGTGACGAGCTTAAGAACACGAAAGAAACGCTCCATCATTATCCCAAGAGTTGTAGTTGTGGAACGTTTACCATCCACCCTGCCATCGGCGGCAGCGAATGTTCATGACGTCATCCCTTGGAAACACCTCCATGGCACTGCTCCTTGGCATGGACCGAAGGAGGTAGATCTTCTCATTGGTCAAGATGTTCCTCAGGCACTACTCCCTCTGGAAATACGACGTGGGGTACGGAGAACCATTTGCTGTGCGAACGACGCTAGGTTGGACTATCAACGGACCACTCGGACCACTACCAGTGCTCCACGGAAACAACGCGATTAGTCAGCTCAGCAAAGCACAGATGACCTTACCCAACATGCACCCTGAATACTTTTGGGATCACGGACCCATGGATCTTCTCGACAACGACCAAGCACTGTCCATCGAAGATCGGCGTGTGTTACGGTTGTGGGAAGCTACAACCACCCAAGTGAAAGGTCATTACCAATTCCCTATCCCGTTCCGGCAAGAGGAACCAGGTCTCCCAGACAACAAGATGATGGCAGAGCGAAGATTGTTTCACCTAAGACAACGACTCTTGAAGGACAAAACACTCGCAAAGGGCTACCAGGAAGAAATGAGAAGCTTACTTGCTGAAGGACACGCCGAACGCGTCCCGCGACATGAACTCGAAGCAAGACCTGGAGCGACCTGGTACCTTCCACATCATCCTGTGCTGAGTGCTAACAAACCGGGAAAGGTGAGGATAGTCTTCGACTGTGCAGCTACATGTAAAACCGTATCACTGAATAGTCAGGTAATGCAAGGCCCGGACCTCAACAACAAATTGGTAGATATCCTCTTCAGGTTCAGACAAAGAAGAGTGGCACTGATGGCCGATGTTGAGGCGATGTTCCATCAAGTGCGGGTCGTACCAGAACACCGAGACGCATTACGCTTCCTGTGGTGGATTGGCCCTCAGATGTCTGGAACCCCAACAACCTATCGCATGAACGTCCACTTGTTCGGAGGCATATGGAGCCCGTCCGCTGCAGGCTACGCTCTGCAACGGACTTTTCAAGATCACGGAAAGAACCTTCACGAAGAAGTTAAGAGGGCGAGACATAACTTCTGTAGACGATCTACTCCTATCCGTCAGTACCCCTGAAAAGGCAATGATCATTCTCCATCGACTACGTCAGACACTGAACAAAGGCGGATTCAGGCTCACAAAGTGGTTATGTAATCACAAAGACGTTTTGCGAACTGTTCCCGAGACAGAACGAGCTGCAGGTGTTAAGGAAGTGTTCTTTGACGACGACAGGCTTCCTGTTGAAAGAGCCCTAGGGATCTTGTGGGACCTAGAAAAGGACGAACTAGGAATACGTGTCCAAGTCCCCGAAAAGCCAGAGACCAAACGAGGACTCTTGAGCACTATCAGTTCTCTCTACGACCCCTTAGGGATTGTCGCCCCCGCAGTCATTCCTGCCAAACTCCTTTTCCAAACGGAATGTAGGCGAGAAGCTGAATGGGATGAACCAATAACAGAGGAAGGGAAGACAATGTGGCGACGGTGGTTGACGGAACTACCTCATCTCACAAAGGTACGTATTCCTCGGTGGTACGCTGGGAGTGTTGCGAACCCCAAGTCCATCGTACAACTACACCATTTTTGCGATGCTTCGCAGCGGGCATACGGAGCTGTGTCCTATCTGAGAATTACTACTCATGAGGGACAACATCTGGTGTCCTTCGTGACTGGCAAGGCCAAGCTGGCACCGTTGAAACAACAAACCATACCCCGACTAGAGCTTTGCGCCGCAGTGCTGGCTGCCAGACTTGACACACAGCTGAAAGGAGCGTTAGAGTTGGAGATCAAAGACTCTGTGTTCTGGACCGATAGCACTGCTGTCCTACAGTATATACGGAACACTAGACGACGCTTTCACACATTCGTCGCGAACAGAGTTGCTGCCATTCATGAAGCAACAAAGGCGGAGCAATGGCGTCACGTAAGTTCAGCGGACAACCCAGCGGATGACGCCAGTCGAGGAATATGGGGCACAGAGATGGCCGCAGGAGGCAGGTGGATTCAGGGCCCGCCATTCCTCAAGAAAGATGAAAAGTATTGGCCAAAATACCCATACCCGATCTCCGAAATCGGCGACACCGATCCGGAAGTAAAGAAGGAGGGTATCATATTGGTGGCGAAGATCAACAAATCTGCAGAGGTCCTGGAGAAGATATGTGCTCATCCTTCATCATGGTTCCAGCTAAAGAGGAATGTGGCATGGCTGAGGAAATTTATAAGATGGCGTTGTAACCTGTCTGAGGAAGGGCAAGTACAGGAGAAAGACCGTCTCAGCGTCGCCGAATTAGATGCAGCAGGACTGGCCATACTACGCTTAGTTCAAGAGCGACATTTCACTCGAGTATTGACGAACTTAAGAGGAGGACACCCCTTACAGGATAACACAGTAGCCAAGTTGGAACCTTTCCTGGATGCTGACGGACTGATCAAAGTGGGCGGGCGCCTACGACATGCCCTTCTCCATCCTGAACAAAGGAATCCCATACTGTTGCCAAGAGAAGCCAGGGTGACAGAACTCATAATAAGGGAAGTACACGAGACCAAGACAGGACACTCAGGGAGGGAGTATACCCTCTCGAGGCTACGCGAAAGGTTCTGGATCCCCAAGAGTCGGAAGTTAATTGACAAGATTACAAGAACATGCGTCAAGTGTCGAAGAATCAACTGGATCTCTACTCAACAACGTCACGCTGACCTGCCAGAAGACCGAGTCAGGCCCGGGGACAGACCTTTCACTTACACAGGAGTCGACTGTTTCGGCCCCTTCCTGATAAAACAAGGCAGGACCCGGACGAAGAGGTGGGGTTGCTTGTTCACCTGCCTGGTCTCACGAGCTATTCACCTGGAACTCCTGGCTGCTCTGGACGGTGACTCATTTATAAATGCTGTAACAAGGTTCGCCGCGCGTAGAGGACCTCCACGTCGCGTCAGATCGGACAACGGTACGAACATCACGGGAGCAAACAGAGAACTCAGGGAAGCCGTGCAGGCTTGGAACTGTGAAAAGGGAGTACAAAACGCACTCTTACAGAAACAGATTGAGTGGGAGTTCAACCCACCTACTGCATCACACATGGGAGGTGTATGGGAACGACAGATCCGCACGGTAAAGAAGGTTCTACAAGCGGTAATAGGAGAGCAAGTCCTAGATGAGGAACGCCTCCACACTATATTCTGTGCTGTGGAAGACATCGTAAACGGACGCCCCATCACTCCCGTTTCAACCGACGTCAATGACTTGGAAGCCCTCACTCCCCATCATCTTCTGCGGAGTGGCCCAGATACCTTATCTGTGGGTGGGGAATACTCGATCGGCGAGACCTATCGACGGAGGTGGAAACATGCCCAGTTCATCGCTGATCAGTTCTGGAAACGATGGACAAATGAGTATCTTCCAACGCTTAGACAACGGCAAAGACGCTTGACAACTCCAAATCTTCAAGCAGGGGATATTGTCATCGTGTCCGGCCAACCTCTCCCTCGTCAGCAGTGGAGGTTGGGACGGATACTGGAAACCGTACCCGGAGACGATGGGGTGGTACGAAGCGCGAGGGTTAAGACGAAAGACTCAGTGATGCTTCGCCCAGTAACGCGACTCTGCCTACTGGAAGGAGTAGCACGATGAAACGAAAGAAAAAAAAAAAAAAAAAAAAAAAAGGAGCCCTAAATTCAGGTGATTTAGGTCTTGCTGCTCGTCTTTCGAGCAGAGCTCGACAGGGGGAGTGTTATCGCCGCATGCCACATTCACAGTGAAGTCGCTTGCGGCTTCGTAGATAATTTAAGGAAACCTATGATATAAGGAAACATAGTGTAATAAAGAATGTGTAAGTTTTAGGTAGTGAAGATGGGGACAGAGCTGCAGAGTGGTGTTGGCTGCTCGATGTTTACAGACAGGAGTGTCAGCTCAGCGTATCGTAATATCACTACACGTGCATCTTTGATGAGTCAACATGTATGGCAGGGCCAGCAGCCGGAAAATGCTTACGCGGGGACACTCATGTAAGAGACCTCCTCGGGAGGGCAGAAAGTGACGCGCCCTCGTCGTGGTCAGACCTCTGGCGAAAAGTTGTACTTCCCGTCTACCTCTCTAAGGCCTAGAATACGTAAGTTCTTACCGTACACGTTACTGACATATTTCTGGTATATGACATTTGTTGCCTGATATATACGTAAAAGGCCGTCCTTCTCGGCGAGAGGGTGGGGGAGGAGAGATGGTACGACCCGTTGAGGGGCCCCTCCTTTTCTTCTATGCCCTTGCCGAGGAGAACAGGCCATATTGTCGTCAAGTAGCGTATACTTAGTACATTCACGCCCTCACGTGCTTCTTACCTTGTCACATGGTCAATTTGTGTCAATTTGTGTAACTAAAGGACCACTGTATTTCAGGTTTGACCGAAAAACGAATAAATGTGATTCGCGTCAACGTACGGGCCTGCTTCTCATTAATCCTCCAATACTGCCCCACTGGGCGGTAACATTAAGGTATCACCACAGGCTAATCCCATATGTTAAATCTTAGTTTGAATTTTTCTTTTTTACATTATATCAGTTTCGAATTAGGGATAATGCAAATATCTTAACCCTTTTCTTTTGCAACGATTGTCCTACTAACCCGTTTTTTTTTCTTCTGTTGTAAGGTACGAAATGATAAACACACACACACACACACACACACACACACACACACACACACACACACACACACACACTCCCCTTGCCCCACTCACACACTCCCCTTGCCCCACTCACACACACACACAGCGCGCGTGCTAGAGGAAAGGAAGTTCACTGTTTTCACATTAACCTTTCGTCCTGGAGAAAAGGAAGAGAGAAAAGGAGAAAAAAAAGAGACGAGAGAGAGAGAGAGAGAGAGAGAGAGAGAGAGAGAGAGAGAGAGAGAGAGAGAGAGAGAGAGAGAGAGAGAGAGAGAGAGAGAGAGAGAGATCATAGCAGTTTGAGTCTCCCCGCTTCAACACTCCGCCTTGAAAATAATATACCTTAGCCTTGACAGGGATGAGGTGACGTCCTATTATTTACTAGTCTACTTACCCATGGAGGTCGAGGGGGGACGGGGGGGGGGGGGCAGGTTAGTAGGTGATAGAGAGGGTAGTAGGTGTTGGTAGTCGGAGTGGGTGGGGGAGAGGGGGGCAAAGTTGAAGAGGGCAAAAGCAAGAAAAAGTGTTCCCTTGTAGTTTATAGAAGCTAATCTCGGCAAAGTTTAAACCCCGGAAGTGTTTTTGTAAGTGCGCGCCGAGTGTGATATTAAAACATTTGCTCGAGAGAGGAAGCGAAAGAAAGTCTCAATTTTTTTTTTTTCCGAGAATGCCGCGCGGAGCAGGTGTGAGTCGCCTTGTTAGTTAATATTGCAAAAAAAAATGTAAAGAAAAAAAATAAATATGAACCGTTAGAAAACACACACTCGCGTACTACGTTTTTGGGTGTTTGTATGTCTGTCTGTTTCGGTTTTTCTTTCTTTTTTTCTCTGACTTTTCTTTTTCTTGTTTTGTTTTTTGTTTATTTCCCTTTCCTTCCTTTCTGTTTGTATCTTTGTCTTGTCTGGCACACACACACACACACACACACACGTAAACACAAAACAGACGAAGTTCCTTAAAATTTTACCCCATCCGGCTCCTCACAATGGAAGCTTTCTGACGACCGAGGACTAAAAACTTCTCTGAGGACGCCCGCAGACTAGATCCAAGCGGTGGGGGCGGGGGCGAGGGCGGCGGCGGGGCAGGAGAGGAGAGGGGGTGAGTTGGGCGACCGAGGTACACGAGGGGAAGAAAAATGTCCATAAATCCGTAATTACTGCCTCGTTTCTTTGTGATGAACGAGCGCCGCGTGTCTGGGTCACCGATCCGACAGGAAACCGATTATTTCTGCGCCTTGAAAAGATAATAAAGGCGTTTGTTCTGTCTGTTAGGCGTGCCTGTGTGGGGAGAGATTTTTGAGGGCCCAGGGCTTGCAGAGACAAGGGGTTGGAGGTGTTGAGAGAGGGGCAGGGAAAGAAAGATGGAGGGAGGGGGGCAGGAAAAGGAGGTTGGAAGGCGGGGGCAAGAAAAGGGGGAATTGAGAGAAGAAAGCAGGAGAAGGGAAATGCAAGGAAGGGGAAAGGAAAGGGGGTGATGGAGAGGAAGGGAAGGGAAAGGGGGATGAAGGATAGGATAATGGGGAAGGAGGCAAGGGGGGTAGGAAAAAGGGTGATGGAGAGAGGGGCCACTTTGTTCCGGTGTGGTGTCATGAGACAGCCGCTATTAGAAGACATCCCATCCTGATTTGCGCATGCGCGGGCTTTGTTTACAAACAGAGGGTGGATGGACTATGACATGGTACCGTGTTATTTGTCGACTGCCTATCATGAAACGTCCCACCTAAATTTATTATTTATCTTTTTGAAAGTGATAAATGAGGATGGGATGTCTTATTATAGCCGGATGTCTCATGACACCACACCGAGAAAGTGCGAGAGGGCAGATTGGGTTGTGAGTTTGCATGATAAGAAATTGATTAGAATATGAATTCTATTTCTCAACTAGAAAAAAAGTGGTGTCACGTAATTAAGACATGAATAATTGCTATTAGGAAGGCACATCAATCTAAGGGCCTTAAACTTGGACGTTGTGTAAGTGTGTTTGTGTGTGTGTGTGTGTGTGTGTGTGTGTGTGAGAATGTGTGGGTGGGTGTGAAAGTGTGTGTGTGTATATTTATTTCAATAGCACTGACCCACTTATTTTCCTCTCATTATTTTGGCAATTCTTTTCTCAGAGTTTGAATGCCTCTCCTTCACAAAGTACTGTGATTCTAACAATGGTGATGTAACAGCAACTTTGACTCATCAAATACAGTAAAATGTATTCTAGTGTGGTTATCTGCACTGCCAAACTCTACAATACTCAAGAATATTCCTCATATTATGGACCGAAGTGCCTGTAACAAGTGATTAAGACTTTACAGTGTCAGGTTGCCTTATCCTGGTATCCAAAGAATGATTGCCTGGTAGAATTACAAAAAAACATTTCATTCAGTGGTGTTTATTATGTTTCTATCTAGCCCAGATGTCTGAGGCAATTGTTGTTCTTGTCATGTTTTAAGTAAAGTACATATAAAATAACAAAATAATTTTCTAGATTATCGTTATTTCATTGAAACACATCCTATGTGTATCATGAGATGGCATAAACAGCATTACCATGTTAAGTGAATAACTTCAGTATGCTTCTCAATTTTCAGAGTAAACTGTATAAAGCTTTACTTGGAGGTGAAGTTATATCCACTGATACTTTATCTATAAATATGTTTAGTAGTTGTCATCAAAAAGGAAAGAAAGGTAAGTAAAATATCTTTATTGGAATTCTTTTATTATTTCAAAATTTTGACAAAATACTACAACAAATCTCCTGATCTCATCATGCCTTGTCCTGGTTCTGCCTTGCCAACATAGCGAGCACTTCTTCAACATTGTCTTCATTTTCACCATCATCCTCTTCATCGTCCTCCTCCTTCATGAAGGTGTCACGAGGCACCCCAAGGCGGTCGTGTTCCCACTCGGCTCCCACAGCACAGGACAACAGCCGCTGGATGTTACGCTCCTCACCGCTGCCATATATGTACCCATTCGCCTTGTCTATTGCCTGCATAACATGAAATAAAAAATAAATTAAATACAGTTGAAAAAACAATATATCAAACATAATTCTGCACTCATCTGCAGCTACACATAAACCAAGAATGTTTTTTAAAGGGGAAAGTCAAAAACTAACCTTCATTGCATTGAGAAGTGTTGAGTGGCTTTCCACACTGACAGGTATGTAGGAGACCAAAGAATAGTCCGTAACAACCTCAGCCATGGCCTTGTTGAGCTTCTGGTACTTCCGGGTGCCAGGAGCATCCCCCAAGTACTCCAACAGGTAGTCCAGATCCATCACCTCTGTGTAGAAGTCCAGACCCATATCTAGAGCACCATATTTCTCCACTGCATCAACCTGAAAAATGGATAAGATCACTACATAAATGCATCATCACCCTCCACCCCATGAAGCTTATTTCTCTTTTAATGGCTGTTAATCTAATTGGAAGATATAAGAGTATTCTAAGGAATTTATATTTGATTGTTCCCTCAGCTTCCATCCATTTGATTCATATACAATTTTATTTCCTCTTTTTAGGAAGAAAATTTATTAAGTTAAAATAAATATCAGTATATAAACTACAGGAGGATATTAAGATCTAGATGGGATATGATACAGAGCACAGCATTTACCTTTGATAATATGTTGACAGTTGGCATCTCCATCATCAGCATGCTGCTCAGGGTCAGCATGACGGCCGAGACATACTTCCCTGCAGTGATGGGACACATGCAACACAGTTGGATTATTATTAAACTTAGTGCTTCCTCTGTAATGTACACATGTTCTTGCATCATACAGAAAGCATTGCATCTTACACACAGACAAATAATGGAAATCAATTTCAGAAGAATAACCCAGATCTTTGCTGTGTAAGAAAAAGTACCTTACCCGGGTCATTAGCATAGTGAGAGTCTACCAAGTTGACTGCGCAGAGACGTGCTCCTTCCTTCTCTAAGGCGGAGAGGATGCTACGCACCATCGTGTGGTGGGAGTACAGCTCAGCCTGAGGAAAGAAACAGTCTTCATTAAGGAAACAACAACAAATATGTCCACCCACTTTGTAAAGTAGTGATTGGTGTAAATCTTCCAAAAATTGTAACTGTATTGTAATTGTAAAGAGTAATACTTTTACCAGGGGCTGTGTCAGAAAACACTTTGAAAGTGAAATTTGGCTTACATAGGAGAGATTCCTTCAAAGTTTCCTTTTAACTTTTGGAAATTGTGAGTTACTTTTAGAATTCCTCAAAAGCCAACAAATTGTAAAAGTTCTTGGGTAAGAAGACCTTTTAGTACCCCATTTAGATGGAAAGCCAGAGGTCCTTATTAAAAAGGCCCCAGGTTTCATCCTGAGGAGAAGTTCCAGAACAAGGCATTAGTACATTATGTGCATTGACAGTGGGTCCAACACAGAGTTACAGGATATTTTATCTTCAATGCAAGACACTAAAAAAATAAAATAAAATCAGCTATTGCAATAACTGATGTTCAACAGCAGTTGCTTTCCCATGAAAGAATGTGAAAAGTCTTTGACAGTATACAGACAAATGTTTTTGTTGTTATAAATGGTATTTTTAATCACATTTTTTGTCATTTTCCAATAGATAGTTTATGCAGTTCAAATTTGGTTTTGGTGATAAACCTCATAGCCCCCTGATGCCCTGAAGGGTTTGCCACTTCTTGTTCAGGCAAAGGCTAGGGCCACCACTTAAAATAGGTGGTTGGGTTTGCAAGGGCGTGCACCCGGAAAATCTTGCGCCAGAAACTGAAAATGGCTCGATTTAAGAGTCATAAAACGTCCAACCGCTCAGGAAGAGTGAAAACGTACACTGAACGAAATGATGATGATGATGAAATTTGGTTTGATGCAATGTAATTTTTAATGACAATACTGCACTGTATGTGCTGTTACTGTAGACAGAGATAAGGAACTTTAGTGATCAAAGCAAATGTCTGTACAATTCCTCTTAACATTTTTCATTTCATTATGTCTCTTTCTTTTTTACTGATGCTTCAAATAAGAAGAGCTGGTGCAGGTAATGTATGCATAATCTTATGACTGATAGCAGATGGACAACCCCAAAGTTGTAGGAGTCAGGACAGACAAAGAATCAGGTGGAGAGATGAAACTAGAGCACATGCCAGAAAGTACACTAACATCAGACAGAGGTGGAGGATGTTGGGAAAGGATTTTACCTGCAGTCGACGAGAAAGGGCTGGTAATGATGATGATTAGCCATAAGTTTTCACCCAATATAAGTTATGAGGATGATACCAATATATCAAAGAAATACATGGACATACCTGGCCTGGCAAGTCGAAAATTAAGTAGTGTTTATGAAGTTTTTTTAGCTTATTGATGAGCCAGGTGATGTTGGCTTCGAGGAGTTCCATGCAGAACACAAGAGCTCCGTTGGGTCCCACTTGCATGGCCATCACCTCCTCCACCTGCACCAGCTCCTGGATGTCCACGGCATCAGATGGCACGGTATCATTAGCTGGATCTGCGGACCCACAATGATTTGGGAAGGATAATGCTTAACCCCTTCACTCCGGCGACACAGACGTCGGCGTCCGACGGCGTCACCGTTAGTCCTCTTCTAAACCTCTTAATCCTCTACTAAACCTCTTAAGAGGAAATGGAAGAGGATTAAGAGGAATTTAGAGGAGGATTGAAAGGTTTAGAAGAGGATTACTCCTCTTCCATTTCCTCTTGACCCTTTCCATACTGTGACGCCGACGTCTGCATCACGGATGGAAAGGGTTAAGCCTTTCAAAACATAATTCTTTACAATAAGCATGTCTGTTCAAATTCATATCATGAGTGAATGTGTTTCTTGCATAAAAGGTGGACTACAATAAGGCCATGTGACCATTTTGAGAAAATATTCAAGTCAAAAACAAAAGAATCTAAGGTGGAGAGGATGATATTCATCCTCACCTCCTGCAACCTATGAGTTATGTCCTTCTAGACACCTCTTACAATTCACAGTGGAGTAAAGAGAAATGTTTCCATGATCCTCATGTTCCTGCTGAAAGTCTAACAATTAAGTCAGCTCTTATATAATAGTTTTTTTCATGAGTCCTACATTTGGCTAACTACAACACTGCTAGGTATTCACTTTCAACCCCTTCTGGACTGAATTCATAAAACAAAAATAAGGTGATTAGTTTTCAGAAGTGCAGCAAACATTAAGAACTCACCAAGATTTATTACAGCCACCTTGCGACCCAAATTCTGCAGCAGCCTGGCCATTGCCTTGCAGTAGGTGGTCTTCCCGCTGCCCGGCGGCCCCAGCACAACTTGGCCAAACTGAGTCCCCATTGTGTGGCCAAATATTATAGAGCTCTGCAGAAAAGAAAAATAAAGAATTTTCTTGCTTTTGCACAAAGCTCAACTTAATAAATCTGAAATAGTGTGTTCAGAAGAATTGGTTGAATTGCTGTATATTGCTGAGGCTAGCAAGAGCAGAGTGAGACGACAGTTGTTTAGTTTGGCCTTCTGGCTCATATTTGTGATGGCCCAACACAACTGTAGTACAAAACTAACTCAATCACCTATCACCATCACATTGCTGAATCTTACTAATGGGTTAAGATTGGGTATCACCAAGCAGTATTGGTGCTCAGTGCATTCCGTCCTTACACGTAAACTGGAAATGCAATAAATTTTATGGGTTACAGGACACTGGCTGCCTGGCAGCAATGGACTCAACCAGCAAAGCAAAAAAAGTTATTCATGTCCAGTTAGGTCTACTAATGCCTGTGGCCACACATGTGCTTCATGGCTGCAACTGGTTTCTAGAAATAGATTATATGTCACTTTTTGAAAAGGAAATGAATGTGCTGAGAGGAACTGTTGGAACAGCAAAAATATGAGACATTTCTGCCTTGGCCAGCCCCCCATTGGGGACATTCCCTCAAGGAGACATGGCGTCGGAGATACAGATAGATTATTTTTGTAACTTACGGTACTTTTTGCCCACAAGACAATGTTATCCGCAAACCTTTACTACCAGGAACTGGTCAATTCTACGGACACTCAATTTTTCACCCCTGCCCTCTACTCTTGCTTCATCTCTCAACAGTGCTCCATGTAAATATCTAAGATGGGAGGTGACATCAAACTCCTGCCTTGTTTCTACACCAGTCCAAAATTCTTTGCAAATGTTGCCAATTAATCACAAAGACATTATTTTTTATTGGATAAGGCCTTTATTTCTTCTAATATTACTAACCCATACCATATGTTTTAAGAATATCCTTAATAGATACTTCTTAAAATCTATAAATGCAGCATACGGCTTTCTACCCTTCCGATAGATACTTTCGTCACTGAAAAGGCAAACATACATTCTACTTGTAGTAGTGGACACTCACCAGACTACCAGCACCTTTTCTCCAGAAGGGCTTCAGCAACTTCAAGGGTTGTTGAGCGATCCAGAGTAGGCAGTGTGAAGGAGATCAGCAGCGGCTGAGGCAAATCAAGTTTCTCTGCCAACAATCGGATTGACTGTTCTGTCTCCTCTGAGTCCACTCCAAGGAGACACCTGTCAGAATGAAGGTAGTGAATATGCAAACATGCATGCCTTCAGTTCATGAATAAGATAAAAAGTACATATATAGACCAATTTGTTATTCAGGTACTGTAATCTCAGATCATTTTTTTTTTTTTTTTTTTTACAGCAAAGGAGACAGTTCAAGGGCACAAAAAAAGCAAACATTAATAAAAAAAAAAGCCCGCTACTCACTGCTCCTAAAAAGAATCCAAAGAGGTGGCCGAAAGATAGGTCAGTTTCGGGAGGAGAGGTGACCTGATACCCTCCTCTTGAAAGAGTTCAAGTCAGGCAGGAGGAAATACAGATGCAGGAAGATTGTTCCAGAGTTTACCAGCGTGAGGATGAAAGAGTGAAGATGCTGGTTAACTCTTGCATAAGGGGTTTGGACAGTATAGGGACGAGCATGAGTAGAAAGTCGAGTGCAGCGGGGCCGCGGGAGGGGAGGCATGCAGTTAGCAAGTTCAGAAGAGCAGTCAGCGTGGAAATATCGATAGAAGATAGAAAGAGAGGCAACATTGCGGCGGAATTTACGAGGTAGAAGACTATCAGTATGAGGAGAAGAGCTGATGAGACGAAGAGCCTTAGCCTCCACTCTGTCCAGAAGAGCTGTGTGAGTGGAGCCCCCCCACACATGAGATGCATACTCCATACGAGGGCAGACAAGGCCCCTGTATATGGACAGCATCTGTGCAGGGAGAAGAACTGGCGGAGACGGTAGAACGCCCAGCCTCGAGGAAGCTGATTTAGTAAGAGATGAGATATGAAGTTTCCAGTTGAGATTTTGAGTTAAGGATAGACCGAGGATGTTTAGTGTTGAGGAAGGTGATAGCTGGGTGTTGTCAAAGAATAGGGGATAGTTGTTTGGAAGATTGTGTCGAGTGGATAGGTGGAGAAACTGTGTTTTAGAGGCGTTGAAGGACACCAGGTTCTTCTTGCCCCAATCGGAAATAATAGTAAGGTCTGAGGCTAAGCGTTCTGCAGCCTCCAGCCTTGAGTCGTTAAGTTCCTGAAGGGTGGGTCTTCTATTAAAAGAAGTTGAATAATGCAGAGTGGAATCATCGGCGTAGGAATGGATAGGACAGTTCGTTTTGGAAATTAGTATGATAAGTTTTCCATCCTACAGATCATGACATTGCCCACTACCACAACCTGGTCAAAAAATAAAAGGAAGGGAAAAGACAGGAAAAAAAAAAATGAAAAGAGAATACTTACTCAACAGATACTTACTCCTCTAGGAGTAAGGAATCCAGCTCAAGTGCATGGACAATAACAAGCTTCATTGTGCTGAGTAAACCATTATTTTGATAAGTATTTATAATTATAAGAAAAAGCTGAAGTAGTGATTTACCTGATGTTAAAGACGCTTAGTGGGGTAGTAGAAAGTGACTCCCTATCTTGTGCAGACTCCCGATGTACGCTGAAGAGGTTCCCAATTTTCCCACACTGGGTGACTGTCACAAAGACTCGATTGCTGTAAATGAATGGGAAATAAGACTTCATATCACCCACAATGATTATTTTATTCCATACTTTGCTGATATGGGAAACAGTATCACTAATGATGATGCTGATGTTAAGAATGTCATGACTTTATTACCATACTAGTTTATTTGATAGTATTTTTTTCGAAGGAAGAGGCAGCAAGTAAAGTCAGTCAGTCAGTCAGTCAGTCAGTCAGTCAGTCTCTCTCTCTCTCTCTCTCTCTCTCTCTCTCTCTCTCTCTCTCTCTGATATGTCTAAACTGTAATAAAACAGAACTCTCATATGGAAATGCTGCATACATGTGAAAGTGTCAGCTTTAGGTACACTGGCGGTTTTGGTATCATGAACAAACATGAGAGGGGAGATTTAGTCTACCAACTACAGTTTCAAACTAAACAATGATGTCTAACCAAAATATAGGCAAGAATGATCCCTCATATGATCCTTGTCATAATGAAGCACCCAAAAAGAGCACATCCTTCTCACCTGTAAACAAGGACAGCAAACTCAGTGTGAACACCATTGATTAGCTTAGCAAACACCTGAGAACGCACAGAGCTTGGTCGATCTGGGTTTTCTTTGAAAAGTGATGCCATACCAGTCTGAAGGAAAAATATTAATTAAAAACAGATCAGTATACCAGTACCACATATTACACTGAGTTTGACATAATACTGAGTAGAAACATGTTAATATACATTTGTCATGCTTAAAAAATGAAACATCTACAACAGAGGCTTCATGTTTCCACCTTTCCACCCTTGGTGAATATTTATAATAGTCTTACACCAACAGATTTTCAGGAAAAGAAGGAAGAAGATATATCAGAAATATCAAATTCCTGTCCAATGAGTTTTGTAATGGCCTGAGACACAGATAAAATTAAAAAAAAGACCAAGCCACAGGGTACCCTACCCTTGGGCTAATGCTACAGTGTCTGCCTACCATTTTGGGGGCCCAAGTTTGAATCTTGGGCAGATTGTTGGGAAAAAATTTTCTTGAATAGATCAATTTCTCATGTGTTTGGAGAAGTGAAAATACCCACATTAACACTGATGGCTAGCAATGGATCCATTCCTGTGTTACTTCTCCAAACAGTGGCAGGAAATCGTTTAGGTTGTGTCTCTCAAAAGAGTTGTGATCTCGCTGCCATAGAAAATGTGATTTGAAGTGACTCAAGAAAAAATAAAATTAAAACCCCAAAAGACTGATTGAATTTGGAGAAGGGAAGCTAGGTATTGACCCAAGAAATATAATAAAATTTCAAAAAGGCCTTGAGCCACAGGGCACCCTTTGGCTGGCCACTGGAGTATCCGTCTCTCATCTAGCGGACCAGTGTTTGAATACCGGGCGGTATGTTGGGAAAAAAAAAAAAGGTAAAGATTCGTATTAGGTCCGTGCCAGTATCTCATAATCTACTTTATGAAACATCAGTATCTCTTCATATATAATCTTTTCTACAAACCTTCAACAGTCATGGAAACGCTTTGAAAATCCAATTCAAGGACTTTTTTTTTACTCTTGTAAATAGGGGATAATGTTTACGGAAGCGCGTCGCCTCCTCTGGCAGCGGCCGCGACGACGCTGCAGCCGCCGCAGCCGTAAAATAGCTCGCAGAGGATTTAGGGTCGGGGAGCATATTTAAACTACTCCAACCGAACTTTACAACCTACTAACGGGGGGGCTCCCCCCCCCTCAACCCCCCCTTCTAACCAGGGGGGGGCTAAGCCCCCCCTGGACCCCCCTCACATGTATATGTGACTTATTTCAGCAAGGAGGTATTTCTCGCAACACCGGCTGCAAAGTCGCCAGAGGAGGCGACACTTTCGTAAACATTATCCCCTATTTTCAGGAGTAAAAAAAAAGTCCTTGAATTGGATTTTCAAAGCATTTCCATGACTGTTGAAGGTTTGTAGAAAAGATATATGAAGAGATACTGATGTTTCATAAGGTAGGTAATGAGATACTGGCACGGACCTAAAACAAATCTTAACCAAAAAATATTTGCTTGAATAGATCAATTTTTTAAGTGCTTCCAGAAGTGCAAATGCCTCCCTCATCACTTTGATATCAGTTGAAGGAAAGTTCTTTGTGTCTATTATAGCTAGAATTATCCATGACCACCAAGATAAGCGTACTCTGATCGTTAGTTTCTCGTATGGGGTCATTAAGGGTAAATCATGTCTAATAACTTTTGTCATTTTACCAAAAGGTGTACAACAAGCAGCACAGGCAGCAGACTAAGACATTAATTATGATAACATGTATCTGAATCTGAGAAAGGAATTTAATAAGACCAAATGCAGAGTCAACTATAACAAGGATAAATTGCATTTGGGTCAGTTATTAGAGGTAACCCACAAGTATCAGTCTTAGATCTATTAGCATATAACATCTACATCAACAACCCTGACTGCAGCCTAACCAGTGACATCAGACAATTTACTAATGACACAAACATAAGACAACTAATCAACTCAAGACTAGAATGGGCAACCTCTCCTCCCCCACCATTGCCTCGTAAACAGCAGGAAAACCCACCTTTGTTACAGTGATGCCCCCTTTGGTTTAGTTTTTCTCTGAGATTTAATAATGGACTTCTTTATGGCCCATTAGGATGACTGCGGGAATTTGAGGTCTTCTTCTTCTTCTTCAATGCCCATGAGGAGTCACGAGTGTTTGTTTACCTCGCCGACGATGACTGTGATGACCCCGACGAGGCGCTCCAACGGTGATCCTGCTGATGTCTTGTTATAGATTGATTGAAAGTTTATTGTTGCAGGTAAACAACAAGGGAGAAGGGAGGAACATGCCATCCCAACCCCCAGGCAGGACAGAGTGTGATTATACAACTATTAATACATGTGTAGGTAGCTTAATACCTTTCACAAGTTTTAGTTTTTACCTTTCACACGTTATAGTTATGGTTAATACCTTTCACAAGTTTTAGTTTTTACCTTTCACACGTAATAGTTATAGTTAATACCTTTCACAAGTTTTAGCTATTACCTTTCACACGTTATAGTCATAGTTAATACCGTTCACAAGTTTTAGTTATTACCTTTCACACGTTATAGTTATAGTTAATACCGTTGACAAGTTTTAGTTATTACCTTTCACACGTTATAGTTATAGTTATAGTTAATACCTTTCACAAATAAAATTCTTGGCGTGTTACAAAACGACATAGAAAAGCAAAGTCAGGGGAAGAAAAGAGCAGAAAAATTAACAGCAGAATTATAGTGTGTCCTGTGAAGTATAGGAGTGTTGATAAGGACCTACGAAGCGATACAAAGCGGAACAGGTCAAAAGAAGAAGGTCAGGTCAAGCAGAGTAATGGAAGGGACACTGACCGGGTTCAGGCCCAGCGAGAAGCCCAACAAAAGTACATATTAATTAAAAGATTCTATACTGTCTTTCCAAAACAGAGGTCAGAAAGAGTCACGGCTGTAATGCTGCATAAAAAAAATTGCATTCATTTCTATTACATGAAAAATGGAAAAGAAACAGTAGCCTTGATCCCCATAGCTCCTCAGTAGGTAACACGTAATTATCAAGCACTGAGAGCTTAAAAGAAGAAGAAGAAGAAGCTGAAAACACCAAAGAAGAAGAAGAAGAAGCCGAAAACACCAAAGAAGAAGAAGAAGCCGAAAACACCAAAGAAGAAGAAGAAGAGGAAGACACACAAACAGATCCCCCGGTATTTCACGGGAACGATTTTGCCCAAGGAGACTATTTGATTTTGTCCCATCTAGCGAGCCGACGCCAGCTGCTCACAGGGTTCCGTTCAGCTTTCTTGGCTTTCTTTTATAGTCTCATTTTAGGCGGGAGGTCGTTCTCGCTCTCGCAACACCGGCGTGCACCATGGCAGGGCCGCTGTGCCTTGCCCGCCGCCTCCATGTCTCTGCCCCGGTCATCCTGCGGCAGGCCCTGAGGGTGAGTATGGCCCGGCATCATTGTGGATGTAATGCTAAATTTAGGTTAAGATTTACTCCGTGCGCCCTAACGTATCTCCTAACTTGACAGGTAGTATAATCTGATCCCGCTAGGTTAGTACATGTTTTTTTTTATCTAGTTTTACACCCGTCACTGTATTAGCCTGTTGTTACTACTTGGTTCAGAACTGGTTAACTTAAAAGGTCCCTAACTTAAGCGTTAGTGTTGCAGATCATCCAAAAACTTAACATAAAATAAGCAGTTTCGGTAAAGGTCCAGTATAACTCCGGCGCCTTAATTTTGGTCTATTTTTGGCAATTCTTTACAAGAAGTCCGCCTCCCCCTCCGCCACTCCAGCCCCCCGTACCCCCCAACACAAGCCTGGGGACCTGTGCGGAACCGTTTTTTTTGGGGGGGGGGGTAAGGCAAAATCACCGAAAAATTGGCTTCTAAAGTTTCCCTAGAAAAATCCCTAAAATTAGGAAAATTCCTAACCACCCTAAAACAGGTGGCGGTATTTGTCCGCCACTTTTTACTAATGTATATGTATACAAAGGGTTTTGTGAAAGTTTGGAAGAAAATATATCAAAATTAAGGCGCCGGAGTTATACTGGACCTTGACCGCAGTTTCATATGCAGTACCATTATGAAACTTGACAAGTAATATGATCTGTAGCCATTAGGTTAGTACTGGTATTTGTCTAGTTTTACACCCGTCACTTAGTTTAAAACTGCATAAATTAAAAGGTCCCTAACTTAACTTATAGTAACAAGTTGACTGTACAAGCAGGTGCAGGTCATGTTAGTTAAGTACTTGCTTTGTCTGAGTACCATTTCTCAGCCTTTTTGGTTTATTCTTACATCTCAGAGCTACCTCAAGAATTTGCCATACCAGAACTTATTGTTAAGTGAAACATCACCCCTTTGTATTTTCCACCATCCCTCTTAAAAGTTCCCTCCTAACATTGCCCTCCTTATATCAAAGGATTGGCCATGCACAAATACATGTACACCTTTCACCTTAATGACTGTCCTATTTTGATGTTTCAGAGTTTTAGTGTCACAGCAGCAAGACCCAGAGAAACAGCAGCAGCAGAGACAGCAATAAGAAGTGAAAGCAGAAATTCTCCTGCCATATTTGATGAGGAATTTGATGACAGGTAAGAATCATGCAGCAGTTTGTATGCTAGAATGGTACACATACATAAAGACATAAAGTAGATGTATAGATGTCATTGAAGAAGCAAAGAACACCTCTCCTTTAGCTGTTCAATGATTTGAAACTTAAGCTAAATGTATGGTACAAAATCATTACTGTACAAACTTCTTGGAGTTTTCCTTTTTCCATAATAAATCTAATGGACTGGCTGTTTGGGATGGCAAGAATTTTGAATGATTTATGATCAGGGCCATATTTCAAGTCAGTTAAGAAGTTTGGGTCCTTACAGAGAGTCGGTCTAGGGCGTATTACAAGTCCAATCTGAGAAGTTTCAGGCCCCTACAGAGGTCGGGATGAATAACTCTGTAGGGACCCGAAACATCTTGGACTGGACTTGTAATACAGCCCCTAGACTGAACTCTGATGAGACCCGAAACTTCTCGGATTCGTCTTGAAATACGGCCCTGTGTGCCATCAGTTTCAAGAGTAGAAGTGTAGTTTATGTCAGTCAATGAGCACATAATTCAATCTGATATTAATAACAGAATGAAAAGCAACCATATACAGGAATAGGGTTGTAAAATTCCCAGGAATTTTGAACTGGAAAACCCCAAACAGTTACTATAGGTCTTAACTCAGAAAACTCATCTATGCTTTCCTACTAATGAGACTATATGACACAGTGAATCCATTCTTTGTTAATTTATGCTTTAGGTTTCTGGATATCATGTGTTTGAAAATTCTCTACTTAACCCAACCTAACCTAACAAAACCCCGAACACTTACCATACGTCTTGACTCAGAAAAAATCTTTTGTTCTTCCTTACTTAATGAGACTTTCTATATAACACAGGGAAGGCTTTCTTTGTTAATTTATGCTATGTGTGTCTGGATATCATGTGTTTGAAAGTTTCTTAAGCTTAATCTAACCTATTGGAAATTCAATTTTTGTTGCTCAAAATTTTTTAATTAATAATTATATTGACCAGTATTGGTTTGTTTATTACTACAAATACACATGTAGGAAAGATTTGAATCCCACCCTTTGCAACCCTATACTTGAACACTCAGTTTGGGATGTTAGTAAATATACTTCCTGTGGACACACTTATTTTTGTCAATTTTTCAAATGAATTGCTAATTTTGATGTTAGCTAAATCAGTTTTCAATATATAATTACTTCTTTTACCACCCATACAGTGATGTCGTCGTGCCACGGGAAGCCTGGATTGAAACTCTGGACACCAGCGTTGCATCACCCCTGACAGGCCTGATACACCTTCACCCCCGGGTGTTTGGTGCTTACCCAAGGCTTGACCTTATTCATGAGAACGTAGTCTGGCAGCAGAAATATCGTGCAGTAGTAAGTTATTTGATATGCTTCTATTGTTACAGAAAAGGAGAACTTGCAAAAGAAACCAGGATTTATCTAAATCTATATCTCTTATGCCTTATCCCTCACAGGAACGTCTCTCAAGGGTCAAGTCTCTTTGTCACTCTTTAAGAAAATCTTAATGTTACAGTATGCATTTGCTGTGTAAAAAGTGATTGTGTGTCGTTTATGCTCTCCTGTTAGATTAATAAGTTCCTTCTGTTTTCCTGCCACAGAATACGGCCCACACCAAATTACGATCAGAGGTGCGAGGTGGCGGGAAGAAACCGTGGCCTCAGAAGGGACTGGGTCGGGCAAGACATGGCTCCATACGGTAAGTGACCCTCTGAACCTTCGGGTGTAAAGGGAGTTGTTGAAGGCATGAATGGAGGAGAGCTGTTGTTGTGCTCTATTCAGGTAGCAGTTACTCAAGAGTCTGGTGTTGTAAGGAGAGGTGTGATGTTGATGCAAGTTTTGAAAACATGAACAGTTTGCTGTTAGGTGATTAATATTAGTATTATCTACCCAGCCTTTCTCAATATGTAGTATGTAGATCTGGTGAGAGATTTAAATGGAGGATTAATGAAAGGAGACATTTTCTTTTCATTCATGTCAGTGATCATTCCCAGTATTAGATTATATGCGTGCTGTTAATACTTACAGGGAGATGTAAATTAGCTTTTCCAAGGTCCAGACTGACTTTCAAGTGCAAGTCCAAAGATAAGGAGAGAATACAAAGGATGAGATAACAGCTGACCACTACATAATTGTTCTGAACGGCAAGAAAGTTTTGAGAACTTTGGAAACGTTCTTTCAACATATTTGATTTATTTTTCTTTCCTGAGTTAGTGTGACCTTGATGACAAATTAATCAAAACACACCATACCACTTGTTTCAAATTATTCTCTTCAAAGGTCTATGGACACAAAGCAGCATATCACATTTCATTATCTCTGAATATTCAATTTCACCGGGCTTTTTGTTCACAGGTCTCCTTTATGGCGTGGTGGAGGGGTCGTGCACGGGCCCCGGGCGAATACCACACAGTTCTACATGTTGCCCTTTTTTAAACGAGTGCGGGGACTCACCTCAACACTTTCTGCTAAGTTTGCACAGGTAAGCTTGGGAAAGGAACTTCACAATATCCCATTTCATACCTTTGTTTCATGCTTATGTCATCATGATTCAGAATAATTTTCCATGTAGCTAATCAGTGCACATTGTGATTATTGTAAGACATCCTTTAATGTGGCTACAGTATGAAGGAACTATATTGTGCATGTTACAATCGAAAAGAAAAATTGTAGGCTCTTCCTTCCTCTAGTCAAAACTGACTGGGGGTTCTATCTGCCACTAATGTGGTGGACAGTGGACACCTAATGCAGTAACAAAATTAACAGTAAGATGATTTCCTTTTAAGAAATTTATTTAGATTTGCCAGCATGTACGCATAAGAGAGGCATTCTTCTGTTACCTAGCGTATGTAGTCCACGTCCACTTCAAAATGTGCCTTTACTCCAACAGGATGACCTAAAGGTTGTGGAAAACCTTGATATACCATCCGATGAGTCGGGGTACCTGCAGAAGCTGTGTGAGGACCGTGCCTGGGGAATATCTGTTCTCTTTGTGGATGAGTAGGTCTTCCTGTCACCCCATTATGTTCCTCTTTATTGGTTCTCCTAGTAAAGTGTGTTTAGTTCTTGTTTGAAGTAGTGAAAGGAACTATTAATTAGGTTAGTTCACATCTGCCAGACCTCAGTTGACAGACAAAGTTTTTTAATTGAAAATCTGAAGATTTGGGCCACTTAGTTGCACAGAAAAACTTATGAGGACTGCTAGGATCAAAATACTGGATCCTATTTTTCAGTCCTGCTGTGAGCATAGTTTAGATCCTATGGTAATTCAGGAGTTTACATTTTTCATGGCCTACTGCTTGGATTCATGACTAAAAACAGTGAAAGAGAATCCCCTGGTTCCTGCCACAAAATACTGTTCATGACTGCAGTGCATATTTTTAGTGTTAATTGGCCACACATACTAAAGTGTGATGACAGCTACTGTTGACACAAGACTAAGAATATTGCTGCTAAACACATTAGTTAAAAACATGTTTGAAATCACCAATTACCTAGTTTACAAAAGCAGTCTTGGCTCAAATTGCAAGCTACAAATAAACAGTATAAACTCATTACAAAATACTATAGTACAACTAAATATCCCCAACTCAGTACAGTGCAACATTGTCTTACATAAATAATTACAACCTTGCAACACAGCAATAATAGCTACTATGCAACTTATACTATACAACATACACAACTGTCAGGTGCTATGAAGATCTACAGATACTTCCTTTCACCACTTCAGCTGTAAAATGACCAGTATTTGAGGAAAATTGCATGCATCACAGGGTAGTGCAATGCTGTGAAGAATAATGCCTTACCCTTCTTTTATTGCAGTACTGACCTCATGCCACGCAACATCACCCTTGCCTCGGACACCCTCATGCACATGAACCTGATGCCTGTGTATGGTGAGTTGTATAATAATAATAATAAGAAGAAGAAAAAAAAGAAGTTTATTAATCTTTGATAGCTATTAGGCTGAAAATTCACAGATGATAAGCCTTATGGCTAATATAAAGATAGATACAAAGAAGAGTTGGGTGAGGCTCAGTGAGGATAGGTGAATACTAAAATAGGAACAAAATGAGTTGGGGGATGGTGTAGTTTGGCAGAGAAGATAGAGGTTAGGTGCTGAGCCTCGCCATGGACCTTTGGGTTGACAAAAGGTTGGGTTGTGTGTGTGTGTGTATATTTTGTCCTCTCACCATCCAATTCCTTCTCCCAGGCCTCAACGTACACAGTATGCTGAAGCATGAAACTTTAGTGCTTACGGTGGCGGCGGTGAGGCGCATCGAGGAGAGGCTCCTCTACCACATGAACAGACCGGACTTGACAATGGCCCACAAAAAGTTTAAAAAGTAGCCCAGTAGAGACAGGATATTGTGGTTCTGTGGGCAGTTAGTGGCCAGGTGAGGTGGAAGTCTGTAGTCCTTCTCAACCTAACATAAGAATGCTAGCATTTCTCTATTCCTCTAGCGAAGAGTTACGAAACTGCCTAAAACAGCAAAAATAACCTTCAGCACTTACTCTAATATATCCAACATTTACTTGTACATGAATACTTATTTACAACTTGGTATCTAATTTCTATGTATTATTCCTCTATTTTCGTTTAGACAACATGTGCTAGCCTGTTTTTTTGCTTGTAATGCTGTAGTTGTGAATGTTAATTTAGGAGCATTTTTGATTTCTGTTCAGCGATTCATTATACGAGTTCATTGCGTTTGACCAGTGTTGGTCCGTGATAATGCTCTTGCTGATTGTTATTCTTGACCCGCTCTTTAATCCTCTTCTTACAATGAGTGACAGATCACCAAGGGAATAAACATTGCCACAACTGTACCTCTTCACAAGCCAACTGCATAATTTGTTCCTTTTTTTAAGCTGTTCTCTACTTCCATTTTGTATTTTTGTTTTTTCAGTTTCCTTTTTTTCCTATTACACCTTTATTTCTCTAGTCTTCTTTCATTATATATTATTTTTCCTTCTCAGGGTAGTCTATACATATTTCTCTAGTCTTCTTTCATTATATATTATTTTTCCTTCTCAGGGTAGTCTATACACCTTATCAGTGAAATATTTGAAAGGTGAATAGATAAAGACGAGCCAGGCAGCACACACCTGGCTCAATAATCAGAGTTTCTTTAATGTTTCAGGTTGCGTTGAAAAATGTACGTTGATGCATCTTTACTGAAAAACTTGCTGAATGGTTCACATGCTGCATTAAAATTATAGAGCTTCAAAATGTAGCATTCATTATTATGTTTATGAGATCTAAATGTACATAAAACATCTATGAAAGTTTGAATGATTTATATAATAAACATGTAGATATATTTGTGTGAAGGTTGTTTTCTCCTTTTATATATCTAGAAAAGAGAATTTAATGGACCTTGAATTCATAGAATTTTAAAGAATAAGGAGTCATATAATGTACAGACAATCAGAACAATCATCATAATCATTATTTTCAGCCATTGCTAGTCCATGGCAAGACAAAGGCATCTCCCAACCTTTTCCACCTCTTTGATGGCAGCACACTCCATCCAGGTCTAGGCAATTCTCTAACGGTCTAACCATTACCTGGTTCTCTGTCTACCCACACTTCTACAGTAGGCTATCTGGGTTGTCACTATTACATAGGCTGTCTCTGTTGGCAGTTCTATGTATGATATCACCTGCCCAAGTGCATTTATTGTTTGGAATCAAAAATATCTTCAAATTTTGTATGTTCCTTAACCCGGTAGCAGTGGGTAGTATGTTTCTTAATTAATGGTCCCTCCAAGCGAGAAAGATGAGAAAAAATCACCCCTCACACAAACCATTTCATAATATATATCAAAACATTTGTGAACAAATTATGTATCATTTATTTTCGGGGGTTTATATCATGGCACAAAGTTGGCCCGTCGCTGCTACCGGGTTAATCCATGATCCTCAATTCCTGTCTCTAAGTTATAACCAGCATTATTCTCTCCTCTCTTTGGACATTTCTTAACTTCGTGGCAACTCTGAACAGAACCTCTCCACCTGAATTTGACCTCTTTTGACCTCTGGTTCTGTGTCTTAACGGACTTTTTCGTTGCTATTTTTATTTCTTGCCCATGAGCTGCTTCCCTTCCTGTAAAAAAAAAAGGATTGACAGGATACGCTGACTCACAACGATCACTTCAGGGGGATTGGCAGGTTGCTCTTCATGATATTGTAGCGGGGAAAGAAAATAAATAACAGCTACATCCCTTTTTGACAACCACTATGGTTGTGATGGTATGTGGTAGCGTGGTAGTAGTCGAGCGCTGGTCCTGGATGTTAAGGCCTCAGGGCGTTACTTGTGCGATTAATTATGGAAGGTGGGAGGATTTCCGTGGGAACCACTTTTGAGACAGCATTAAGAAACTGGATGGTGATAATGTACTAGGGGGGATGTGTATGGGTCAGTAATCTCAAATGAGCAGCAAAACAGGCTCCAAATGATAACACTCACTGTAAGGTTGCATATAAATATGTATTTGGTTTCCTTTTGCAAAGGTGAGCGGAGTACTAATAAAAATAAAAATAAATGAATGACTGACAGGCTGTATGCCTCTAATTTAACTAGCTACCGGCAAAAGGGAGATTTGGGGAATACACAGAATGCTTAGCTCTGGTTGCTGGAGGAGGAAAAGCAGGAGCTGGCGTGAGTGTCGGGCTCGGAAGGGGACGTCCACGATGGGAATGGGCGGTCCTGGTGATGGACAGACGGGCGCCGCTTGATGTGGAGATGGAGCGGCTCGGGTGGTGTGAAGAGGCGGGCGCCCTTTGATGTAGGGAGCAGCTTGGGCAGTGGTATTTCGGCCCCCAGGGCAGTCGGGGGGCAGGTTACCCCGCCATACAAGTTCCCATCCTGTAGTCCGTCTCACACAGCAGGCCGTGGGTAGTGTGTAGGTCGGGGGCTGAGTGGAGAGATGGACACCTCTCTGACCAGCCCGCTTCTCGGTGTTTTCTCGCTGCCGCTCCTTGCTGTTGGGGTGTTCGTCTCCTCGCGTCTCTCAAGCTTGTCTCTTGCTGCAGTGGTGCTTGTCTCCTCACGTCTCTCAAGCTTTTCTCTTGCTGCAGTGGTGCTTGTCTCCTCACTGATCCGTGGGTCTCCTTGCCCTCGCCTTCTCGCCTCTGCTCCTCGCTAAGCTCCTCCCCCTTCTTCACGTGACTCCCTCTCGGCATTACAATCAAACCCTACCTACCTAACTAGTTATTGGTTTCTTGGGGGGGGGGGGGGGGGGTCGAGGCTTTGAGATGAGGGATTTCAGTAACTCTCGTTCACGATATTTAATCATTCGCTCGCCGTGTTATCTTCTCATAACCTTTTACGCACTTACATTCCTCAGCCACCCATTCACTCTTTCACTCATTCACTCCCACTCATTCACGCTCCCACTCGTTCACACTTACTCACTGTCACTCACCGACTTACATTCTCTCGTTCATTCATGCACTCGCTTACACTTACTCACTCTGTTACTCACTGACTTACTCACATTCTCGTTCACTCACATTCGGACCGTTACAATATTACTGTGTTTACTAAAAGCGTCCATCTTATTTCATTTCTCATCCTGATTTCTGCCAGCTGCCTGCGCACCGTTTGTTCTAGATAGGTGAATTATTTTACTCCTGTTTCACTTTCCATCTTCACTTGTTGTCCTTTCAGCTCATTACTAAACATCTTTTCTTTTTCAGCCTCATTGAGTAGATAGAATCATATATTGTAACTTAAATAGATGTCGAATGTGGCACCCTTTACGTCATCACCTCTCAGCCAATCATGAGCAGGCTATGACTTCCCAGCCAATCACGTGAACAGGCTATGACGTCACTTTCTTAGGACGGGATTTAAATGTTAGTGTGCGGCCAGACTTTGTGGGTGGTGCGTTTGTTCCTTTTTTTTCCGGATCCATGGCCTCAACACTACCTATGGCTGGTAAGTAGATGAAACCGACACATTATACAGATGAATAGCTTTACTAAACGTTGATATAGGTATCATTTACGTAAGGTTTATAGAAATGAGGTGAGGGCCCCGTACTATGACCACTTAATCATCCTTCATTTTCAGCATAAATATCGTATCATATAATCTCAAGGAATAAATGTTTTAGAATTTGGCGTATTTATACATAGCGGTTAAAATAATGAGTTCCAAAGTATTTCTGTGAGTGCCAGGTAAAGGGTTATGTTCATCGGTCCGTTCACACTACTGTTTTTTCGTAGTGGTTATTTGCGTTCGCCATAAAAAAGACCTATTCATCAATTTCCGGGTGCTCTGGCCGCCGCCCACTTCCCAGTTACAACTACCTACTAATCACATCGTTGACTAACCACTCGGATTTTCTTTTTAATCTCACAGGAGTAATACTATTTTTTTTTCCATCTCCAGCAACCACCTGTAAACCAGTAACCACTCATGTTGTTTACTTAATCTCAAAGGAATATTACTGCTACCTTTTCATCTTCAGTTACCACCTTTTATCTACTAACCACTAGTATTGGTTATTTAATCTCAAAGGAATATTTCTACTACCTTTTCATCTTAATTAACCACCTATATTTCCTTCTAAGCCCTCCTATACACTTATTTCGCCATGATTACTCCTAAATATACAGTAATAACGTTCCATGAAAATTACTATCGAAACAAAAGAAGGGGGACTTTTGAAAATATATTTGCACGGATTCTCCCGCTAGGTGGCGTTCATGTCCCTGGACGTTAGATGCTCCGTCTGGTTCATCGTTTATTTTACTATCTTGGTAATTACTTGTTATTAGCAATGTATTTTCTTAGTTTTAGTTGTCTATTAGTAAGGGAAGTTATATGGAACTGTAAGAGAATGAAAGAACGGAATGAAAAACAGCATTTAGCGGGCTTTTGTTTTTGTGAGCTACTTCCGTTACTGTAAAAAAAAAGCGCAATGATATATCGTAGAGTAGTTGTAGTCCCGTGTAGCATTCCCAGACTACTACTACTACTACTACTACTACTACTACTACTACTACTATTACTACTACTAGCTATTACTACTACTACTGCTACTACCACCTCACCCTCACCACCCCCGTAACTACCAATATCGTCTTTTCGTGGTGGGAGGAGAAGGCGTCCAGTAACTTTACTCTAGACTGACGACCTTAACTGCCATATCTCCTGCCCGTCCATTCCATCACTTCTCTTATCACCATACCAGCAGCAGGAGCCTATAGGGGACTCTTACTACCACCCCTGCTACTTCGGTCTTCTATTGTGCTTCACTTGTTAAGTTTTAAAGTGTTTGTGTTGAGAATAGATTTTTTTTTTTTTTCGTAGTAGTGTTGGCTGCTGTGTTCTGTTAATGGTTGGGTAGGTTGATAATAATTGGTATTACTACTGCTACTGTTACTTATACTAATGTTAATGTTATGGTAATAGAAGTAGTAATTGTTGTTGTTTCTCTTGATGACATTGATAAATATAAACCAATAGTCAACATCTACCTGTTAACTCATTAGGCATTTTTTTCTTTTTATCCTTCTTATTAAATCTTTACTGTCACTGTCTTTTTCATTTCCATGTCTGCTCAACGAGGGGACTGTTTTAGTCTATATCATTTTCTTTATTTCCCCTTCATGCCCTTGGTTCTCAATAGTGATAATATATAACAGTAATAGTAATAAAAACAGCAGTGGTGGTAGTAATGGTAGCAGTGTAGTAGCTTTTATCATTCATGTTGTAACTCCTGGTATCGTTGTTGGGCCCTGACTCGTCATATTTTTAATCATTTCCATTATCGTCTCTACCCTTGGGATGAAGTGATTATAATTTCACTCAAAACAGCCTGGAGGAAAGGGGGGAGGGGCAATGCGGGATGTGCTGATTAATTACTGTGGAAGATAGCA
>NW_026111625.1:135000-137500 GCF_024679095.1 Eriocheir sinensis | reverse complement strand
TTTAAAATTTCCCGGAGTCAGAGTCGGAGTCGCAACTTTAAAATTTCCCGGAGTCGGAGTCGGAGTCGGAGTCGGAGTCGGAGTCGGAAAATTTTAACTCCGACTCCTCACCCCTGTAAATTGGCCTTTTGAGATACATATTGTGAGAACCGAAAGCGTCTGAGAATACGGGCCTTGGGAACAATGACCAGTGAGTCCTCTTCCCTTATATCCATCCCGTTTACCGTTAAGTTCGGGAGCAGACATTAGCTCCTTCCCTTATTTATATTTTTTCTCTCTCCTACGACTTGGATACTTTAAAGGAAGAAATTCAGCATCGTTACCGAGGAAGAGGGTAACTGATGAACTGACTTTACTGATTAACTGAACGCTGCTAGATTGACTTGGTTGACCACTTGTAGGAATTACTTACTGTGACCAACTGTCTGAGCGCGTGTCTGCCTGACTGAACTAGCCTACTGATTAAATGGCTGACTGATAGAATGTCCGATTTGCTCATTGACACTGTATGAAATTGAACGTCGCCCGCTTTTCTGACTGTTCAAATTACGGTCTAACAGAATGAATAAGAAAATGAATGACGGTAAGAAAGCTTTGCTCTACGACAATGTCTCAATTTACGACTGCACGCTACCATGCTTGACTGACTGCTTCACTAACAGACTGACTGACTGACTAACTGACCGACTCCGCGTCCCATCAGTTCTTGCCATCAAGCAGGCAGGAAGCAGGAAGTGGTGGGTGCTCACTTTTTTTCCCCGGGAGGCAACAGTGGCACTAGTGGGGGTGGTGGTGGTAACGGTGGGTGGAGGTGGTGGTGGTGGTGACTTGCTGCAGCGGTTCATGTCCCCTCAGGCCACCACCACCACCATCATTACAACCACCACTACCACCACCATTACTACCATCATCACTACCAACTTCACCAGCACCACCACCACCACCACCATCATTACAACCACCACTACCACCACCATTACTACCATCATCACTACCAACTTCACCACCACCACCACCACCACCACCATCATTACAACCACCACTACCACCACCATTACTACCATCATCACTACCAACTTCACCATCACCACCACCAGCACCACCATCATCACAACCACCATTACTACCATCATCACTACCAACTTCACCACCACAAGCACCACCATCATCACAACCACCATTAATACCATCATCACTACCAACTTCACCATCACCACCACCAGCACCAACATCATCACAGCCACCATTACTACCATCATCACTACCAACTTCACTATCACCACCACCAGCACCATTACCACCATCATGACTACCACCTTTTAACCACCACCACTACCACCATCATCATTATCACTTATCACCATTACCAGCACAACTTCACACTACCACCAACTCCATATCCATCATACCACCACCGACACCATTACCACCATCACCACCACCACCATCACCACCATCACCATCACCACCACCACCACCACTTGAAAGGCCACCAACCACCACCATGACCATTAATTCTTCCATTTCCATAGCTACTAAAAATGCCGACGACCACCATCTCTAACACTGCAAGTAAAATAATTCTCTCTCTCTCTCTCTCTCTCTCTCTCTCTCTCTCTCTCTCTCTCACCTTAGCGTTTACCTCCCCACGTGTGTTGATTGCTGTGTGTGTGTGTATGTGTGTGTGTCGGTCAAGGGTCGAGCGCATGTGTGTGTGTGTGTGTGTGTGTGTGTGTGTGTGTGTGTAGCGTGAGCATACTCGCGTGTGTGTGTGTATGTGCGTGTTTGTGTATTCGTTTATGCTTGTAATTTATCCTCACACGGAACTTTGCTGACTTGTGTGTGTGTGTGTGTGTGTGTGTGTGTGTGTGTGTGGATTATAGACTAAGATTTATTTCGGGTTCGTCAAGTCAATCAGCTTCACGTCCACCTGTGTCGAAGCAACGAAACATGCTTCAATTCTTGTCCATTTGCATATTAATTCACTCACACTGACACACACTGCTGCGGTTTTGGTGGTGCTGGCGGTGGTGATTGTCCCTGGGTGTGGTGGTGGTAGTGGTGGTGGTGTTGCCGTTGACCATGTTGCAGGTGGTGATTGTGGCTGACTGGAGTGGTGGTGGTGGTGGTGGTGTGAGCATATGGCTGTGGAACTATGAACATGGTATAGTAAAGGTATTAGTGGTGGTGGTAGGTGGTGGCTGGGGTGGTGGTGAGAGTATGGCTGTGGTGGTTATAGTGGTGATGGTAATAGTGAGTGGAGGTGGTGGTTGTGGTGGTGGTGGGAGCATATGGCTGTGGAAATATGAACCATGTAGTACTTATGACGGTAGTGGTGGTGGTAGTAATAGTAGTGGTAATCGTGGTGGAAGTAGTAATGCTAGAAAAAAATGATGGTAGCAGGGGACGTGAGTGTTGTTGTTCTTGTTGTTGTGGTGGTGGTGATGGATGTAATATGGTAATGGATGTATGAATGCTGTAGAGGCTATGAAGGGAAAAA
>NW_026111625.1:75000-130000 GCF_024679095.1 Eriocheir sinensis | reverse complement strand
TTCCGAATTTTGTGTGTACCATTTGTTATATGTATATTCTGTTGTATTTTTTTATTGATGGATTCTTATTTTTTTTAACCCTTGTGATATATCGAAATGTGGAAGCAATATAGGAAATTACACATGGTTGACCGTTTGGGGAATAGGTAATAGCAACCGGAAAAAATAATTAAAAAAATGTATCCATGAATATCGCCATCACTGTAATATAATTTGTTTAGCCATCAGCGTAGATGGTGCAACACAAAACAGTTTTAATTTCAATTAGTCTGATTGGCAAGCAAGCATGAAAAGAGTAACATTTCGGGAAAGTTTGAATTTCATGATGTTTAAAGTTCGCGTTTGCTGTTCGTTTCCATGCAATCAATTCTCGCTCGTGTGTGTTTTTTTCTGCCTCACAAGCCTCGTTTTTAATAATAAGGACGACTGGAAACTTCCGATCGGCTGAAAACTGTCCGATATTCATACTGGAAGTTATAATGGAATGCTGCTCATGGCCGTGGGAGACGCTGTGTGTGTGTGTGTGTGTGTGTGTGTGTGTGTGTGTGTTGCGGACCTGTTAAGCTTACCTTCGACACATGAAAATCGGCTAGCTTTCTTCAACACCTTTACCTTCTAATTAGCAAGTTACCCTCCCTTAATTAATATCACCTGCCTTTACCCTCTAGCATAGTGTCCACAAACCCCTTTATTAGTGCTACATCCTTCCACCCATGTATCTTTTCTACTTTTGTTCTTTTTAGGTGTTTCATATAGCACTGGCAGGCTTTCTTGAGGGGCCTCTCAGACCGTTAGTGGCGCAAGCGAATTTTATTTATAGTGGTTGCCGTGATAGATGACTTGCTTTACTTGGCCTACCATTGGTGTGGACAGTGGTATGATTAAGCACTCCCCCTTCCCAAATAAGGTGAATGAGCACCCAGTGAGCACTCCTACGACTTAACATTTACTGTAAAAAAAAAAAAAAATCCACTAACTTGCCTACACCCACTACCACCGCCATACATGGACACACACACACACACACATACACACACAAGCACACGCACACATGCACACATCCTTTCTGACTTACGCAGTATCATACCCCCTCCCCCCCTCTCTCTCTCTCTCTCTCTCTCTCTCTCTCTCTCTCTCTCTTTCTCTTTCTATTTTTTCTTTTTCTGTCTCTCTCTCTCTCTCTCTCTCTCTCTCTCTCTCTCTCTCTCTCTCTCTCTCTCTCTCTCTCCGAAGTGGTTTAGAGGGGAAAAATACTTATAAATAAAGAAATAAAAAATGCTCCCTTGCCTTCAGGTCATACAGACACTCGCATGCAGGAACGTGGTGTCATGTTGCACTTTTATTTTCATCATATCTTTATTTTTTTCCACAACGCAACAGGAGAGAAAATAAAGGCAAAGGCGTAACACTGCTGGCAAGGCTGACGCTGTATAGGACGCAGCCTTTTAAATAGGGGCGTGAGGGCACTGGAAAAACGGCGCTAACCTGGTATGAGAGTATGAGATCATCAGGTATTGGCTCTCCCCCTCCTTGTCCTTCCCTTCTCTTACCTCCCTCTATCATTCCCTTCCTCCCCTCCCTCCTTCCCTTCCCTCTCTTCCCGCTTTTCCCGTCCGCCCACTATCTCTCCTTCCGCCCTTCCCTTCCTCGATCCCTTCATTCTTCCTTCTCAACCTTTTGCCCACTGACCTTCCTTCCCTTCCTTCCTTCCCTTCTCTTACCTCCTTCTATCATTCCCTCCCTCCCTTCCCTCCTTCCCTTCCCTCTCTTCCCGCTTTTCCCGTCCGCCCACTATCTCTCCTGCCCTTCCCTTCCTCCCTTCATTCTTCCTTCTCAACCTTTTGCCCACTGTCCTTCCTTACCTTCCTTCTTTTCTTTCCTTCCTTTCTTCCTTCCCTCCCTCTCTTCCACTTTCCTCCTCCCCCACTATTCTTCCCTCTCCCCTTTTTTCCTTCATTCTCTTGCAACTTCCTTTTATTTATTTTTTCTTTCCCTCTGCTCCTGCCCCTTCCTGCTACTCTCTTCTTCCTCCCCTTCCTCCCTCCCTCCCTTCTTCCCTCCTTTCTTCCCGCTCTTCCTCCTGCTTATGTTAATGATATCGATGATGGGCTCACTTGCAAAGTATCAAAATTTGCTGATGACACAAAAATTGCTAGTAAATTAACTGCGACACTCAACGAAGAAGCTTTACAATCAGATCTAGATCGACTTGCACGTTGGGCCAATCAATGGCAAATGAAATTTAACGTTGACAAATGTAAAGTGTTGCAGATCGGAAAAAAATAACAATCGCGTTCAGTACGTAATGAATGGCCAACAACTTTCTGCAGTAAGTAAAGAAAAGGATCTTGGAATCACTATATCAAGCGATTTAAAGCCCGGTCAGCATTGTTCAGAGGTAGTTAAAACTGCAAACAAATTGGTTGGCTTCATCGGACGAGTCTTTAATAATAAATCGGAAAAAGTAATATTAAAACTATAATTCGTTGGTTCGACCCCGTCTAGAGTACTGTGTACAGTTTTGGTCTCTCTATTACAGAAAAGACAGAAAAGTTGGAACGGGTTCAACGAAGAGTAACAAAGATGATTCCTAGGTTGAGAAATTTATCATATGAACAAAGGCTTAAAGAAGTAAATTTATTCAGCCTATCAAAACGAAGAATGCGAGGCGATCGAATAGAAGTGTTTTAAATGTTTAAAGGATTCAGTGATATTAATGCGGAAGACTACTTTACAATTGATCGATCAAATAGAACAAGAAGAAATCACAATTTGAAGATAAGTGGTTAAAGATTCTCGTCGCACGAAGCTAAACACTTCTTCTTCAATCGAGTTGTTAATGTTTGGAACTCTCTACCCTGTGATGTCGTTGATAGTTCAACAGTTAAGGCCTTCAAGAATAGATTAGACAAATGTTTTGAATCCAACCAGTAACTAAGATATTACTCATTTTCGTAATAACGTTAAGTTCTTTCGAATACTGGTGTCCTTGTCCGCTTTTATCGCCCGGTTAGTGGTAGCAGTAATGGTAGTTCTTTCCTCTTTCCTACATAATTTCCATGCAGTTTTTCCATGCTGCATGGTTCTTTTTCCTTTCCTGCCAGCTTTGGCTGGAGGGAGCCTTCGCCTTTGATGTCCTTCATCTTCCACTTTTGATTAGATAGTTAGTGTAGCTTGTCACAAACAGCCTCGTAAGGACCAGCAGGTCTGCTGTTGTTTGTTCTTCCTTTGTGTTTCTTTGTGCTCACTCACTATTCCTCCTTCCTCTCCCCCTGTTTTTCCTGCAGCTCTCCCTCTCCCGCTCCCTCCCTCCCTCCAGCCTTCCCCTCCCTCTCTCTCTCCCCTCATCAATCCCTCCTGCTTCCTTCTTCCCTCCCCTCATCTCTCCCCCTCTCTGCCTCTCCTTCCTCCCTTTCCTTCTTTCTTCCTCAACCACCCCTCTCTCCCCCTTATTCCCCCCTCCCTCCTGCGTCCCCTCCCTCTCCTTCTCTTACCCCCTCCTTGCCATACACGGCTCGCCTCTGTGGCCTGTTTGTGACAAGTGACGGGAGTGCCACAAGCCTTTATTTCTTTTTTTTTTTTTTACTTTTTTTTACCTGTGTTTTTTTTAATTAAGTTTGCGGGTAATGTTGTGATGTTTTGTTGGGTATACTTTGTTGTTGTTGTTGTTGTTTTTGTTGTTTGGTTTAGTATTGGTGTTCTTTGATTATTTCGTTATAAATAATTTTTCCTTTGGAACTTTTCTTTCGTGTTCCTGTTCACGTTCTTGTTTTCGTGTTTGCTTCTTGTTTTTCTTGTTCTTCTTTTTCTTCATCCTCTTCTTCGTCATCCTTCTTTCTTTTCCCTTCTCTCTTCCATTCTTTTTTTTTTCTTTTCTGATCTAGGTAACATCATCATACCACCACCACCACCAGCACCTCGCTTCATTCACTCACCCTTCCCCCTCTAACCTCGCTCCCCCCTTCTGGTACCCTTCATCCTAATACACCCCAGACTCAGTATACATGCGGGCTGGTGGATCATACAACCCGTCGTTAGTAGGGCGCCCCGCCGCCTCCCGACACCCTGCAGCCACCATACCAAGTGGAAGTAATTAATTTGGAGGGGCGCCGTGCGTGGGAGAGAGAGAGAGAGAGAGAGAGAGAGAGAGAGAGAGAGAGAGAGAGAGAGAGAGAGAGAGAGAGAGAGAGAGAGCATGGATTCTAGAGTTTAACATCTAGACTTCTTGGGAGTGGAGAAAATTGGAGAAAGGAGAGAATACTGTAAAAGGAGTGAGGAAATGAGACGAAGTGAGTGATTAAATAAGAAAAGGAAAATTAAGAGCATGGGAGAGAAAACATAAGAAGGGGAGAGAGAGAGAGAGAGAGAGAGAGAGAGAGAGAGAGAGAGAGAGAGAGAGAGAGAGAGAGGGGTCACTATGGAGGCGCCCTTTACTCCTTGCAGGCTGGTTTGGCTTATTGATGAAAGTCAATGTAAATAAATAAGCTTGAAAGCAGACCCACAGATGTTGTATTCAAGTGGTACGCCTCTGGATATTAATTTTAGAAGAGGTTGTGATGTAACTCGAGGCGTAACCTGCCGTAACCTAACGTAACTTAACCTGTCAAGTCACCTCTCCTTCCGAAATTGGCCCGCTCTTCTGGTCACCCACCCCATTTTTTAATCTTTTATAGGAGGTGTGTTTAGCGTTTTTTTTTGCCCTTGAGCTGTTACTGTAAAAAAAATAATTGTAACCTCACCTAACCTCCATCGTCTGGACCTTATTCATTCACCTCCTCCTCCATCGATCTCTGTGTCTTCCTCCACCCGCGTTTCCTGATATTCACTAACATTTTTTTCCTTTATCTGTTTATCCGTCCACCTCCTCCTCTTCCTGTTCTCATCATATCCTCCTCCTCCTCCTGTCCTCCCCTCGTCCTCATCATGTCAAGTAGCCTCTAACTACCTCACTAGCTGACCTCAATCGTGACAGTACAAAGGAATACTACACTGACGTTACACCTATCACCTTACATATCTCCCTCCATTCACCTCCATTCACGGTCTTCCTACTTCGCGTCCTCTTATTGTGTGTGCATTGCGGTAGCCTTGGCATTGCGCAGGTCAGTATCGGCAGCTGCATGTCCACTCTGCGTTGCCAGGTAGGTATTTACGCATTACGCCCTTGTTGTGTTTCTTCTTCGTAAGGTTGGGTCAGGGTTAAGCGAATTTGTGTGGCTTCGTTCCATGTGTGTGTGTGTGTGTGTGTGTGTGTGTGTCAGAGATCTTGCATTCTTCTCTTTCGCTGTCAAACGTTCCCTGGTTACCTCTGATGAAGCCTTCTGTCCCTTCTTTTTTCTTATTTCTTCTTCTTCTTCTTCTTCTTCTTCTTCGCCTGATTTATTCACTTACTTCTCTTTTCATATATTAACAGTTTTCTCGTCTCTGTGTATCCCTCCTCCTTTTCCTCTTTCTATTCCTATTCCTATTCCTCCTCCTCCTCCTCCTCCTCCTCCTACTCAATGCTGCAATGATTACTACTACTACTACTACTACTACTGATAATAATAATGATAGCTTCTCCAGTGTTCTTGTTCCTACATGTTCGGCTCTTCCTGACGGGTTCACTCACCGTGGAAAGCAACATGCAGACAGGCGGCTCATGACTCTTTGATGTTGCGCTGGAAAGAAATGAGAGAGAGAGAGAGAGAGAGAGAGAGAGAGAGAGAGAGAGAGAGAGAGAGAGAGAGAGAGAGAGAGAGTGTAACAGACTGGAAACAAAATCGATATATAGCTACCCTGTATTTTGAAGTCTTAAAAATGAGACACACACACACACACACACTCTCGTACACACACACACACACACACACACTCTCGTACACACACACACACTTTCGGGTTTATACTTACACCTGTTTCAAGTTTTATTTCCCCCATGAGGATAAGAGAAAGAAAAGTAAAGAATAAAAAAAAAAAAAAAATTAACATCGTCATTATTATTATTATTTTTTTTTTGTGTGTGTGTGTGTGTATAGTTGCTTGCTCATACCTTTTTTTTTTCTTCGTTCTTCGTGTGCCTAAAAGAGTTAAGTATAAAGAAGAGAGAAAGAGAGAGAGAAAAAAAAATAGAGGGATAAAATGCGCATGGTGTGTCTGTCTGTCTTTTCACGTGTTAGTTTGTTAGTACTATTGCATGAGCTGCGTCTGGAACTTCAAGGGAGAAAGAAAAAGGAATAAAAAAAGAGTAAAGAAAAAGATAGGAAACGAAAACAAATATGTACCGTATAAGCGAGGAAAACTAGAAAGGGAAGGGAGAGGAAAAAAATACCGAAGAAAAATGTAGCGGAAACGATTGCCCTTGCTTCATTGATTCAACGTACTACACACACACACACACACACACACACACACACACACACACACACACACACACACACACACACACACACACACACACACACCTCTCTCTCTCTCTCTCTCTCTCTCTCTCTCTCTCTCTCTCTCTCTCTCTCTCTCTCTCTCTCTCTCTCTCACACTTATGTAGCGATAAAAAATAAAATGTCAAGGGCTTCTTTAGTGTTTTTTTTTCCAGCGTTGATACTTTTTTTTTTTTTTTTTTTTAGCGTTCAGACATTGTTGGAAAATCAAAGTTTATTGTAATTGTGTTCCTCTTTTTTATTTATATTACTCTGCTTGGTCTGTAATTTAGTATACTTCAATTACTACTACTACTACTACTACTACTACTACTACTACTACTACTAGTAGGCGGTGGCTGAACAGATAGCGAGACGGCCCCGCGTTCAGGTGGACGCGAGTTCAATCCCCGACCGGTGCCACCAAGCTGGGATTTTTCAGCCGCCGCCGAGTGGCTTAAAACTACCCACATGCTGTCCAGAAGACCACCTATCAACCCAGACTCTAGATTCTAGGATTAAAGATGAGCTCCGGGAGGGCAGCATGAGCCAATGCAAGATGGCACCACTATAAACACTCGTCTGCGTCAGAACGGGCTGGGCCGACCATCAGGCCCCACCGGGAAGAAGCCTTGGACCGACCGTCAGGACCCACCGGGAAGAAGCCTTGGACCGACCATCAGGATCCACCGGGAAGAAGCCTTGGACCGACCATCAGGATCCACCGGGAAGAAGCCTACCGGCGCAATAGGCCAAGACGTAAAAAAAAAAAAAAAACTACTACTAGGTATACTTTTTCCTCCACCACCACCACCGATACAACACAACATGAGGAGGGTTCAATCATTTAAATTTTGTATGCCTTTTTTTTGTAAGTTTTTCTCCTTTCAAATTTTTTTTTATCTAGCTGAGAGGATTTATGATTTTTCTACTTCATTCTTTCTCTCTCTCCTTCCATAGCGGTATCATCCTCATTCTTCATTATTTTAGCTTCCTTTCCTTTTTCTATTTTTGTTCTTGTTCATGTTCTCGTTATCTAGTTCTTGTTTTCCTCTTCCCTTGTTTTCGTCTTTTTCTTCTTCGAATATGTTAATTTATTTGTTTGATTTAAGCCCTAGGTGTGTGTGTGTGTGTGTGTGTGTGTGTGTGTGTGTGTGTGTGTGTGTGTGTGTGTGTGTGTTCATATCCTCTTACATTTTTTAATTTAGGCTCATTTTATATCTGGTGGTGGCAAGCAAACACAAGCCAGCCACATCTTATCATAAACTTGTGCCTAACAGTTTTCCCAGCATGGCCACGGTGACATGTTGTCCAGTATATAAAGAACCTAACTGGAGGTGAAAGGAAGAAAACAAAAACTAATAAGTAATTTTTAAATATGTGCACTCGCTACAGAAAGAGAAAAAAATACACATAAAAATTTCGTTCGTTTATCCTGTCTTCAATTTGTATGATTTAATATATGATAATCTAGTTTTTCTTATGTTCAGTATATATAATTTTCAGCTATAACGGATTATGCAAACACTAAATTATGCCTGATGTGCTACTGTCATGCTTCATTTCATATTTATTTTGCAAGTCAGAATCTATATAATAACTGCTTGCCCAGAATCTATAATAGCTGCTTGACCAGAATCTATAATAATTGCTTGCTAGAAGAATCCATAACAACTGCTTTCAGAATCCATAATATAACTGCTTGCCCAGAATCTATAATAACTGCTTGCCCAGAATCTATAATAGCTGCTTGACCAGAATCTATAATAATTGCTTGCCCAGAATCTATAATAACTGCTTGCCCAGAATCTATAACAACTACTTGCCCAGAATCTATAATAACTGCTTGCCCAGAATCTATAACAACTACTTGCCCAGAATCTATAATAACTGCTTGCCCAGAATCTATAACAACTACTTGCCCAGAATCTGTAATAACTGCTTGCCCTGCCCGTGACCATATAGTTTCGCGACCATCACGAAGAAATACGGGAAAAGAATGAACGAACTGTACCGAGAAAAGTGTAACTATTTAATTTATAACTGTCATAGAAAATTACGATGCCGTTTTTGCAATACTTTGGGCGAAGTTTTGTTCAAAGGTTTAGCAGTGAAACTTTCCTAATTACTGAGCGGTACTAGTTATTTAAGAGAGAGAGAGAGAGAGAGAGAGAGAGTAACAGACTGGAAACAAAATCGATATATAGCTACCCTGTATTTTGAAGTCTTAAAAATGACACACACACACACACACACACACACACACACACACACACACACACACACACACACACACACACACACACACACACACACGAAGCAAGAGACAGACACTGACATTAGGAGAGAGAGAGAGAGAGAGAGTGAGAAAGACAACAAAAGAGAAGATAAACAAGAAAACATTATATATCCTACATGCATTATTCTGCACACACACACACACACACACACACACACACACACACACACACACACACACACACACACACACACACACACACACACACACACACACACACACACACACACACACACACACACATTGCCTCGTCGTGACAGAGACAGCATCTTCTTCCCTGCGAGACAGACGCTTAGCACCTCGTCCGGCTCGTTAAGCGCGGCGCAGGTGAAGGGGTGTCAGGTGCTCCTTGTCACCCGCCGCCTATTATCAGGTGAAAAATTTCCCACCAGCTTACGTAGATTAGCTGAGCCGCTCCACCTGTCACCTGAGTGTGTGTGTGTGTGTGTGTGTGTGTGTGTAAATCTTGTGTAACGTTATCGAGGAGAGAGAGAGAGAGAGAGAGAGAGAGAGAGAGAGAGAGAGAGAGAGACAGAGAGAGAGACTGACTAAATGAATTAATTTTCCATTTCCTTCCCTTTACATTATACGTTCCTCATAGCAAGACATTTTTTTTTCTTCCCCTCTTGCCACCTGTTGTCTGCCAGCTACACACACACACACAAACACACACACACACACACACACACACACACACACACACACACACACACACACACACACACACACACACACACACACACACACACACACACACACACACACACACACACACACACACACACACACTCATGTCGAGAGGTGTGTTTTGTTGTGGTTGCTAAGTCTCTCTCTCTCTCTCTCTCTCTCTTACTTTTTTCCTCAGAATAATGAATGAAGCCAAAACCACCTCCTTCATACTGTTGTTGTTGTTGTTGGTGTTGTCTTTGTAGTAGTTGTAGTAGCAGTTTTATTTCTTGTTTGTTTAATTTAATAGTGTAGCCAATGTACTTTTCTTCATCTTTTTTCTTGTTTTAGTTCTTGTTCATATTCTTATTGTTTTTTTTCCTTGCTGCTCTTGCCCTTTTTCTTGTTCCTCTTTTTGTTCTTTTTCTTGCTCTTCTTCCTGTTCTTATTCTTGTTCCTTTCTTCTTTGCCATTTAATCGGTCTCATCTAATGGGTGTGCATCATTAAGCAATCATTTTCACATTTTTACTAATTCTGACTCTTCATTATTCATTCTCCATTTACATATTCATTTATTCTTCCACTCGTATCTACTTTAGTATCATATCGCTACCTACCTACCACTACTATCACACGCGTACATCCATTTATCTATTCATATCTACCTATTCATATCTACATTAGTATCGCATAAATAGCTACCTTCCTCCCTACCACACGCTACTACCACACGCATACCAAACCTCTTATTTTTACGCTATTGAATCGCATAAACGGGCAAACAACAGCATCGCATCGTGTTCTTATGCACTTAAGTCGCTCTGGGCTCTGTTTTTTTTTTTCCCGGTAATGTTATGTTCGAGTCTAGACCGCGGTGAGGCAAGGCTAGGAAGTAAGTCAGTCAGATCACGCACCTGTTATATACCATACGTTACCTGTGTGTGTGTGTGTGTGTGTGTGTGTGTGTGTGTGTGTGTGTGTGTGTGTGTGTGTGTGTCATGGATTAGCAGCAGTAGTGTGTGTGTGTGTGTGTGTTCGTGTGTTTGTCTTAGCCTTTCCTCGTGTTATGTAGCTAATATGAGAGAGAGAGAGAGAGAGAGAGAGAGAGAGAGAGAGAGAGAGAGAGAGAGAGAGAGAGAGAGAGAGAGAGAGAGAGAGAGAGGGGTGGGGGAGTGTAGGAGAATTTGCATAAAATCTGTATAATTTCAAATCTAAAAGCGAACCAACGTTGGCCGCACCGTTTTTTTATGAAAGTGGAGCTCATTGTTGAAGTACGTGCATTTATATTACTTTATCGGACGGTCTTTCTTTCGTTGTTGAGAGGTGTGTCTATCCACCGGTCATCTGTGTCTGTCTGTGTATCATCTAGCTGTCTGTCTATGTTTAGCTGTCTGTATTTATCTATTTATTTGTTTCTGTTTATTTCTGTACATTTCCTAGCACTCTACTTTTGTGTATCTATGTGCTTATCTATGTATTTGTGTCTATATCTTTCTGTGCTTCATTTAGCAGTCTTTCTATTTGTATTTGTCTGTCTATTTACATCTTATCTATCAACTTTTGTTCCTGTCTATCGTTACGTCAATTCCGTTTTCTTTTTTTCCTCATTCGTATCTCATTTTCTATTCCCACGAGTATGATGTCACGAAGCGGAGGTAAATATATTGGTAATATCAATGTTCTTTTTTTTATCTTCCTGTCATGCACAAAGAAGAAAAAGTGATGGGCATAAAAAGAGTGGTGATTGTGGTGGTTACTGGTGGTGGTGGTGGTGATGGTGGTGGTGGTGGTGGTGGTCGTGATGGTGGTGGTGGTGGTGATGGTGGTGGTGTTGATTTAGTTTATGTTGCTGTTGGGGATATTCTTTGTGTGTGTGTGTGTGTGTGCGTGTGTGTGTGTTTTTGTATTCCAGAGAGAGAGAGAGAGAGAGAGAGAGAGAGAGAGAGAGAGAGAGAGAGAGCAACCCTACCCCAGCCCTAGCCCCAGCCCCAGACCCTGCCCCCAGCTCCCCCCTCCGCCCTGGAAATAGAGGGTGTGTGGGGCCGCGTATTACGTCTGTTTTGATGAACCGGAGTAAATAATAAATACATCCAACTTTGAGGATAAAAAAGAACAAAAATATTCGACATTTGCATCGCAGTATAAATTGACGCAATGTATTTCTCGTGTGTTTGTGAGCACTGAAAAAAAACAACAACATGTATATAACAGGCGCGGTCGGAAAAACAAAAACAACAACAACAACAACAACAGTAGCCTCAACAATAACACCAGTAGGAATAATAATAACAACATGAACAGCAGCATCGGGAAACACAATAGAACTATCAACAGGCATCGTTAAAAAAAAAAAAAAATAATGAATCGGCAAATATATATAAAAAAATTAGACTTGCCTCCATTACTTCAACTACTACTACTACTAACACTACTACTACTACTACCACCACTTCTACGCTCACTACCACTTCCACCAATATCACCTCCTGCCACATCGCCACCACCACCACCACCCTACCACTACTGTAACTACCACCATAATCATTTCCAGTCTATCATCATCACCACCACCACCATTATCATCATCATATTAGGCATCTGTCTCTTGTCCAATGTAAACTTGCGAACCCTCATCCTCTTCCCTTCCCTCAAAAACGAGTAATACGATGAGATAAAAAAAAAATGTTAGCGGATGTTTATGGCTTTATCTCGCTCACCTGTCACCTGTCGCCGTGTGGTCATTAGGCAAACAAAGGTGAAGGAAAAGGTAAAGCGTCGATATAAAAATGAAAGTAGGGAAAAAAAATAATTGGTAGTTGTCTTGTTTAGCTGTCAAGTGTTTTTTGGTTCATGTTTTGGTGAATTTCCTGATCTAAAAAATAAAAATACGTAAATAAGAATGGAAAGGTCAGACTGGAGATGGAAGAAAAATAAGGGGTGTCAATTCTAATACAGTTTGTTTCGACGATTGGTTTTTGGCTTACGTGACTTTATATCTAATTGTAAAGCGTCAGAGAATAGTAGGTAATAAGAAGAATAAGAGGAATAGAGGAAAGAATTAATTAGAGGAAAGAAAAGAAGGAAAAAAGAGGAAGAAAGAAGAAAGAAAACGAGGAAAGAAGAGAAGAAAGAATGAAGAGCGACATGAAAAAGAATAGAGAAGAAAGAAAAGAGAAAGAAGAAAAGAGAAAAAAATAAAGAAAGAAAAGTGACCGGAAAAAAAGAGAAAGAGAACCATCATGTATGCTGTTTATTTATACGAGAAAAAAATAAGTGTTAGTCATATCCACTGTCCGTCTGTTCTAATTTCCATTTCACCGATTACAAAAAAGAAACTTAACTACCACAAATATTAACCAAAATAACACACCACGTTCTCATGTTTTATTATTCTTTATTAGAGTTTTCTTTCATCCAGATGTTTTTGTTTGATATGTCGTGTGCGTTTGTTATCATTTCCTCCCTCATTTCTCTTTTCTGGGAATTCCGTAATCTCTCGTGAGCCGTTTCTCCTTTTCCTGTGAATTCTCTGATCTCTTGAGCTGTCATTCACAATATTGTCCTTTCCTGTTTATTTTTTTCTCCTTTTGTGTTGGTCTTTCTCTTCTGTTCTTTTCCGTGTAAATCTTCTAATCTTGGCGTGTTTTTAATCTGCTAATCTGTTTTTTTTAATCTACTTATCTTTACGTTTCTAGTCCTGATAAATCTCTCTTATCGTCGACTTTTCTCATCTTTTCATTCCCATTCCTCATCACCGTTGTTAGGTCGGTATGCACAAACTCTTCGTCTCCCTTATCAACTAATTTCAAACGCCCAAAAGGAGATCAATCATGTTCTCTTGAGTGTTTTATTTTTCACGTTCATGGTGCAGAAGCTTACGGGGTCCATTTCCCACCAGGGTCACAAAAGTACTACTCTCCACACCACCCACCCACCATGGACATGCCCACAACCAATCCCTACGAAAGCTTTCTCAAAATAATTAATGTGTGTGTGTGTGTGTGTGTGTGTGTGTGTGTGTGTGTGTGTGTGTGTGTGTGTGTGTGTGTGTGTGTGTGTGTGTGTGCTTGGGTGCCTTTTTAGTTTATACTGTATATACTTATCCTGCTTTTGAATTTTGAGATGTTTTATTTTCTTACTGTTTTTGGGTTGGGCGTAAGGTGAAGGTCGTGGTGGTGGTGGTGAGGGTGAGGATTGCAAACTGGCTTGTCTCGGGTAATGTGGCGTCAAAATAGTGTGAAGTGCGGTCACGGGATGGGATTCTATTGGGCCACTTTTCCCAAGGTTATTTTGCTTTCTTTCACTTCCTCTCCTTGGTGGAATTGTGGTGTGTGTGTGTGCGTGTGTGTGTCTTTGTGTGTGTGTGTGTGTGTGTGTGTGTGTGTGTGTGTGTGTGTGTGTGTGTGTGTGTGTGTGTTCCCCTTTTTCAGTCTTTTTTTTTTTTTTTTTTTGTTCCTTTTCCTCATTAACTTCTCGCCCTCCTTCCATCTGTCTTTATTTAATCTCATTCATTAGCTGTTTAGTGTCAATTACCCCTTCGTTCTTTCTTTCCGTCTTTTGTCCTTTTCTTTTGTTGTTTCTTTGTCTTTAATTTATTCCAGTTTGTATTTTTCACCCATCCTTCATTGCGTATTTCAAACCATCTGTTCTTCCGTTCTTTGTCCTCTTTTGCTTTCTTTTCCTTTCCTCTCTATTCCTTTTCATTCTCTCTACCTTTCTTCTTTCCTACTTTCCATCCTTCCTTCCTTCTTTCTTTCTTTTTCTCTTTCCTTCCCTCTCTCCCTTTCCTCTTATTTTTCCCTTCTCCCCCTCTCATTTATTAATTTTTCCTTTCTTCCCTTTCTATTTCATTTCCTGGTCGTATACCATTGCCTTACTTTAGCTCTCGGTCTGGGTATCAAATACACTTATCTTCCTTCCTTTGTTCCTTCTCCTTCCTTCCTTCCTTCCATCGTTCCTTCCTTCGTTCGTTCCTTTCTCTTCCCCTTCATTCAATCTTTCTTTCTCCCTTTCAGCCTTCCTTCCTGCTCCGTTTCCTTCTTTCATTCTTTCTTACAGTCTTCCCTTCCTATTCCTCTCCTTCGTCTTAACTAGGTATTCCTTCTTCCACCTCTCCGTCCTGCTGGTTCATTTATTCCTTCCTTCCTTCCTTCTCATTTTCTTTCATTCAATCCCTCTTCCTTCCTTCCCCCTCTCCCTCCCTCCTTGCCCTCCTCCAGCCCTCCGTCCTGCTGGCCACTAAGCTTATCAAGAGAAAGAAAATGCTATCACGAGACGGACTGGAAGCGAGAAAAATCTTATCACCCGAGTGTTTAAAGAGGAAGGTAAATCTTTTCCCAACATTGATTAAGAGAGAGAGAGAGAGAGAGAGAGAGAGAGAGAGAGAGAGAGAGAGAGAGAGAGAGAGAGAGAAACTCATCACGACTCCTGTCAAAAGAAAGAAAAAAAAAGTGTATAAGAACAGATGAATTGAAAGAAAGTTCGAAGATTGAGGATGTAATACGTCTTTTTGACCTTTCTTTGACTTTTGTGGCGTTGGAAACAATAATTAACTACTACTACTACTACTACTACTACTACCACCACCACTAATGGCAACGACAATAACAATTAGCAAATAGAAAATTTTAGTATTTGAAGTAATGAAAGGACTTAACTCGGTACACTCAATACCTGGAACCACGAAGAGCTGTTTAGTATAAGGGGATTTATGTGCCTTTCCTTGCTGCAGTATTTTATTTTTACTTTTTAATTTATGTTTCTATTCCTACGATTAAGTTCCGCCATCTTTCATACAGTGGGCGCTAACTATCCGCTTTCATTTCACGCTTCGGCCGCGACCAAGGTTCTTCGGTGATAGCTCATCCCGTAATCTAATTGTAGACATACTGAGTGGCTTCATTCCTCTGCGATCTGTACACGGGTAGTATTTTTGTGTGTGGGTGAGAGGTGAGAGTGGAAAGAAGAAGAGGGAGGGAGAAGAGCTATATAGGGGGAGGCGTTGAAACGTGATGGGTAGAGTGGGAAGAGGAGAGAAGAGGGAGAAGAGATGTGTCTGTGTGGGAGGGGGGGGGGTGAGGTGCCTTAGTTTTGGAGAGAAAGGAAGTTGAGCTGTGTGTGATAGCTGTTTGTATATAGATAGAGGTAGTTAGGTAGGTAGGCAGGTTGGTGTTGTAGGCTGCCTGGCTGACTGACTGGATGGTTGACTGGCTGGGTGACTGGCTGGTTTAGTGACTGGAGAGGAAGGAAGTAAAATTGTCTTGGATAGCTGTTAGTTTTAAGATATATAGGCAGGCAGGTGTTGTTGGCTGACTGGTTGACTTGCTTGCTGGGTGACTGGTTGACTGGCTGGGTTAGTGGGTGGCTGTTTTTTTCTGGCTAGAGGGCAATCAGCGGGGCAGGGATAAAAGCAGGCTAGCAGGTCGGCATCCAGCAGGTAAGGGGAGAGACAGACAGACAGACAAACAGGCAGACATACAATGACCGACACGTCCACACACGCAACACACAAAGCCCCATCCCACACCCTCCCACACACACACACACACACACACACACACGCACACACACAACCCTCACAAACACGCCCACGCACACGTTTTTTTTAGCACATTTTTCATCACAATTGTAGTTGGAAACGTTTGTTCGTGTTGTTATTATCGTCGTTGTTATTATTTTTGTTGTGAAAAGTTCTCGTCGCACTGAAGTCTTGGACATCAACATAATATAACATAAGGGTGTTTACCTGCATGAGGGGAATTAGGCCAAACAGGTGCGGCGGCGGGCGGGCATCATCATCATCGTCAACAGCAGCATAATCAGCCTCAGTAACGGCAGCAGCAATAGCTCTCGGTCCACCCTGCCCTACATACTGCTGCGTCCAGGTTGCCGGCACGGGAACCACCTGGCCGCATCCATAATCAAATTAGCTTGAAATATGACCCTGGTGGAGGAGGAGGAGATGCTACTTAGGGAGTACCGGAGATGCTAGGGTAAGTTTATGAGGAGGGGAGAAAAGAATGAAGAACGGAGGAGGAGGAGGAAGAGGAGCAGGAGGAGGAAGAGGAGGAGGAGGAGAAGAAAATGAGAGGCAGAGAGAGGAGAAAGATCAGAGAAGAGAGGTGAATAAGTGTACGTATAGAGAGGGAAAGAGAGAGGTAGAAAAGGAAGGGAAGGGAATGGAAGGGAAGAGAAGTGAAGGGCAGAGGAGAGAAAGGTCAGTGTACAGGACTAGAGAAAGCGAGGGGAGAGGAGAAGGAAGTGGAGGGTTATAGTACATACAAGGCGCGGTGTTTCAAAGCATAAGAAGGGAAAAAAAGAATGAAGAAAGGAGTAGGAGGAGGTAGAAAGAGAAGAGGAGTCTCGCGAAACTGCTATCGCTGGACCGCCATTGGCTTACTTGAACAGACAAAACGAGATAAAGCCACGTAATACCGGATGGCGTGAGGGACAAACACACACACACACACACACACACACACACACACACACACACACACACACACACACACGTTGCTTTTAATAGTGATGTCAAGTAATGTGTCTTTTAATGCGTCGTAAAGGAGTTATGGTTAAGAATGATCCCGAGTTGCTAAAAGGAAAAAAAAATAATGACACCGGATGAAGGTTTTTGTTATGGAGAGAGAGAGAGAGAGAGAGAGAGAGAGAGAGAGAGAGAGAGAGAAATGTAAGTAAAGGTAAGAGAAAAATGAAAATAACGAATAATGAAATAAATGAAATGAAAGTAAATGAAAAATATAAAGCGAGGCAGAAGTAAAGGAATGAATAAGAGGTAGGAAAGTGTGTGATAAAGAAGATAAGAAAGAAGAACAGTAAAGCAGGGAATGAGGGAAGAGGTGAAGAAGGGAGGGAGAGGGAGAGAGGGGGAAAAAAGAGCAGACTAAAAAAAAGCTATAATGAGGGAAAAATGTGATAAGTAAGAGATTAGAAAGTAAGTGATGAAGGTGAGAGGTGAGAGGGGGGGGGGGGGAGGGGGGGAGGGTGAGAAGAGTAAAAAATGTAAGGAATATAGGAAGAGGCGAGAGAGAGAGAGCGGAAAAAGAGCTGAGTTAAAAAAAAATACATAGTGAGGGAAAAGTACGTGATAAATTGTAGGATGAAAAGTGTGTGATGAAGAAGGGGAGAGGAGGAGAAGGGTCTGAAAAGTGGATGATGATGATGGTGATGATGGAGAGGAATTATGTGGTATAGTGGTGATGTTTTGTGGTGTTAGTATGGTAGCGTGGTGATAATGAGGATGTGGTGGTGGTGTGGTGTTGATGGGGTGTAACAATGATGTGGTATAGTGATGTATTTCGTGGTGTTTGGTGGTAGTGTTGTGATATGGTTACATTTTATTGTGGTGAAGTGTCGATGTGGCGTTACAGTGTCTCGCGGTAGTGTGGCGTGGTGTGGTGTAGATGAAGAGCTACCTACCCACCCCAATCTATGTCACCTGGGGGTAGACGAGGCGCCGCCCACCTGTATACGCAGTCAGGTGATACCATCCCTCGGGGCGGAGCAATTAGCGTGTGTTTACCCGGGAAGCCTGGCCGAGGTAATCTGGGGTATTATACCGGACATCATATTCAACTCTATTTCCGCTTAAGCTAAATGTATATGTATTCACTGTTGCGGGGCTCAGTTTTATTTAGCGGAATACAAACTCACTCCTCTCTTTACACAAACGTAACTAAACATACTCCATTATATATCATAAGATCGTAATTTCAACATCGTATTGAACTCTTATTTCCGCTTGGCTAAATGTTTATGTATTAGGTAACTTTAACGAGGGACAATTTTATTTAACCGATGCTGAACACTCTGGTCCTGCTTTGCTTTCTGCCTCTTCTCTTGGCAGACAGTGTTGTATATTTTGCGACCCTCTTTCGCCTTGGTATCTTTAATCTGTTCCTTTAAGAGCCGGTATTCATCTGACTCCTTCATTTTTCGGCTTTAACAGAATACGAACTCACTCCCCTCTTTACACATACGTAACTAAACATGCTTTATTATATAGCATAAGATCATAACCTGGACATGGTATTCAGCGCTTAATTCCTTTTTGGGTAATTTTATACGCATACACTATTGCGAGACTCAGTTTTATCCGACTGAATACAAACTCTCTTCCCTTAAAACATATATATCTTACTAAATATGCTTCATTTCATTACATATCAAAAGACTATAACCTTGATCTCTTATTTAACTCTATATTCGCTGTGGCTAAGTTTCTATGCATTCCCTGTTGCAAGGCGCAGTTTTGTTTAATAGGATACAAACTCGCTTCTCTCTCTCTCTCTCTCTCTCTCTCTCTCTCTCTCTCTCTCTCTCTCTCTCTCTCTCTCTCTCTCTCTCTCTCTCAACACTAACATGCGGCATTTCATTTCATTATACATCATTAGATCGTACCTTGACCTCTTGTTAACCTCTTATTTCCGTGGTGGTGAAGTTTATTTTTTTATGAGTTGCGAGGTGGAGTTTTATCCTAAAGACTAAATTTTTACATATTACAAGTTACGTTTTCAAGGAGTTTTATCACGTGGACTAGATATATATTACTCACCGTCTTTACATATCGTCACCTTCATACACTAACAGCCTAAATCATTATTTTCTACTTTTCAGGAAATCAGAAAAGAACTGTCATCATCTCATTTGGCTTAAGATTTTGGCAAAAATTAAAAGGCCAATTCTAGAACACTCGAACCCTGAATGACGAAGGCAACTATGCAAAAATGGGCGTCACATGATGAAAAATTGATGTAAACAAAACCCTGGAAATCGCTGAAAAATGACTTAGACAGGTATTTTATGAGGGTGACGATATACGACCAGAAGCAATGCCCAGAACTCCATAGCTAATATAACATCAGACCGTATCTTTTCTATAGCGACTAACGAACAACAAAGTCGAAATGGACTGAATAATCTAAACAGGCAGGAAATAGTTTGATTCCTCTGTCAGATTTCAAGTACGCCTATATACAAATGAAGAGCAAGAAAAGGATACAGACTACAAAAAGTTTAAAATTCCTCCCTCAGTCATCAAGTGGAGTCTTTGTGTCTATATAGCAAAGAGGAACAGTAAAAACGAAGTGGACTGAAAAATCTAAACAGGCAGCCAACTGTTGAATTCCCCCCCTCAGTTATGCAGTCCGGCCTTTGTCTCCACACTTATGAACACGCCAACACACACAATGCCGCTGATCCCGGACGAACGAATCCGGCATTTGGTCATTTGTTAAAGCAGGTGAAAGCAATCTCCGCCCCGCATACCGCTGCCCCCTAACTCTGGAACTGGCGGCTCGTACACAACAGCAGCAACAGCAACAGCAACAACAGCAACCTCGCACCAGGTCGTTCCCTTGACACATCCAGCTGTTGCGTCCGTTTCCCCTTCCTTCGTTCCCTTCGTTCTTATTTCTCGCTCCTGTTATCCCTTCCTCCGTTTTCTTCGTTTTAGTACCTCCCTCCTTTCTTTGTTTTCCCTTTCTTCGTTTCCTCACTTCTCTTTCCTTGTTTCCCCTTCCTTCGTTTCCTGTTTCTGTCCCTTCTCCTGTCTTCCCCTCGCTTCTGTCTCTCCCTCCTTCAATGTCTCTTTCGTTTTCTGATTTTACCTCCTTCATTCCCTTCGTTTCTGTTCCTCCCTCTTCCTTTCAGGTTCACTCTCCTTCGTTCCCTTCCATCTTGTTCCTTCTTCCCTCTCCTGTGTCTTAATTCATGTATATTCCATCGTGTCTCTGTCTCTCCTATACCTTCCATGTACTCTCTGATACATTCGTCTATGTCTGTGTCAACGATATCTTTCACGTGTCCCGTTATGTATCCCTCCGTGCCTCTATGTCTCCTTCAGTATCCTCTATTTCTCCCATCTTGACTTCTTGTTACGTGTCTTACTTCATATCACTCTAAAAAGGCCTCATTCTATGCCTCGTCTGGCTAAACTGTATGTACTTTATCCCTCTTCACATATACGCTCATAGTCTCTCCTAATGCCCTATACCATTGTCTCTCTGTCTGTCTGTCTGTTTCTCTCTCCAACACACACTCGCCTTATCTGTCATCCTCTCGGTGACTGACGTGAGCTCTTACAACCTCTCAACAGGCCGTGATTGAGTGGCTCCCAGACTGCCAGTGTTGTTGACAGATACTCATGAGGCAGGTCGTACCCTTCACGCCCTTCCTTCCTCACCCTAGTTACCCTCGGCCTCCACTGGCACTCCTGACTGGCACTCGAGAGGCATATTGTATTATCGTGTACCTCATACCCTTGTCTCTTACTCTTCTGGTTTTCGTCCTTTCACGATATCGAAGTGGCACCCGTAACTGGCACCCTTAATATTTATCTTAAGCTCTGATATTTTCTACTTTCGACTTGTAGTAAGAATCTTGCTGGCACTCGAAAGACAGATTATATTATCACGTTCTTCATAACCTTGTCTTCTACTCTTCTAGTTTTCTTGCTCTCACGATATTGAAGTGACACTCATATCTGGCACCCTTCATACGAATCTTCCCTCTGATATACGCTACTTCTGGCTTGTACTGGCACTAGACTGGCATTCTAGAGACAGATTATATTATCACACCTTCCTTAACCATGTCTTTCATTCTTTTAGTTTTCTTGCTTTCACGGTATTGAGGTGGCACTCGTAACTGACACTATTATACTTATCTTCTCTCTGATATATGCTACCTCTGGCTTGTACTGGCACTAGACTGACATTCTAGAGACAGATTATATTATCACACCTTCCTTAACCTTGTCTTTCATTCTTCTAGTTTTCTTGCTCTCACGATATTGAAGTGGCACTCGTAACTGACACTATTATACTTATCTTCTCTCTGATATATGCTACCTCTGGCTTGTACTGGCACTAGACTGGCATTCTAGAGACAGATTATATTATCACACCTTCCTTAACCTTGTCTTTCATTTTTCTAGTTTTCTTGCTCTCACGATATTGAAGTGACACTCATATCTGGCACCCTTAATACGAATCTTCCCTCTGATATATGCTACTTCTGGCTTGTACTGGCACTAGACTGGCATTCTAGAGACAGATTATATTATCACACCTTCCTTAACCTTGTCTTTCATTTTTCTAGTTTTCTTGCTTTCACGGTATTGAAGTGGCACTCGTAATACATTTTTATTATCACGCCCTTCTTACTATTCTGGTCTTCTTGCTTTCATCACCCTTAATACTCATCTTCCCTCTGATATTTTCTACTTTTGGCACTCGAGACAAATTGGCTGGTAATACGAGACACTTTCTCTTCTCACATCAGCTATTTCTAAAGGTCAAAGAGGGGATCAGTCAGGTTTTAATGAGTTTTTTTAGGCTCGGGGTACAGAAGAATGGTCAAACTACCACCTGGGTCATAAAACTACTACTGGAAATGCCCACAACTCCTACGATAGCCTTGTCAAATATGTGTTCTTGGACGGGGAAATGTTTTATAATACGACCCATATTATATCATCGTCCACTTCATACCCTTGTCTATAACTCTTATGGTTCCCTTGCTCTCACCATCCTTAACGCTTATCTTTTCTGACGCTCTTGACTGGCACTCGAGGGACAGATTGATAGACCCTTCACTCCTAGTCTTATTTCTTTCCCTAGACTGCCATGGACTGACGTAGGCAAGAGGCATTCTGAAGGCTAGCTAGTTCTCATACCTTCCACACGCGTCTTTACTGATAGGTTTGTTAGGCAGTTTTGGTTAATAATGGCACTCTTGAATGAGACTTGTAGCACTTGTAGGACCGACACTCGTTTCTCTCCTTCTCTTTCCTTTCCCTTCCTTTCCTTTCCCTTCCTTTCCCTTCCCTTCCCTTCCCTTCCTTTCCTTTCCTTTCCCTTCCCTTCCTTTCCCTTCCCTTCCCTTCCCTTCCCTTCCCTTCCTTTCCTTTCCTTTCCTTTCCTTTCCTTTTCTTTCCATTATATTATACTTCGCTACCTTCTCTCTTCTCTTTCCTTTTTCTCCTTTTCTTTTCCTTTCCTTTCTTTTCCATTCGTTTCCTTTCCTGGTCAACCCTTTCCTCATTCCTTTCGTTTCGGGCAATTGGCGCGACTAGGCTATATCTAATCCAGGTTCTTGTTGTGTCCTTATAATTCATCTCCTTCACTCGCGTCTTCATGGGTTCACCTGTGTTGGATATTGCAGACAAACGGCGCCGTGTGGACAGGTAGGATAGTAGGTAGTAGTAGGATAGGTAGGTAGGTGGATAGGATAGGTAGGTAGGAAGACAATAGGATTTCTTACCTTTCACTTCCTTTTACACGTCGCTATAGCTTAGTTGTCTCTTCAAATCGGCCTTGTTCAACACCTGACTAACTAGCTAACTAACTGGCACTAAGAAGGACGGGTTATCAGGGTTATTATCCATAATCCATCAAGTTCTTAGCGACACCGATCGAGCGACTCAATCCACGGCAGCGACTCTTGTTTCTGTTTTCTCTCTCGCTTCTTCTGACACTTGCCAAGCTCCGTCTTCAAGCAATATTATACGATCATTCATTATCCATCAAGTTCTTAGCGACACCGATCGAGCGACTCAATCCACGGCAGCGATTTTTGTTTCTGTTTTCTCTCTCGCTTCTTCTGACACAAAATAATCTCCCTCTTCAAGCAATATTACACGAGCGCGGTGGAGAGCTTACGACTTCTTTGTTACCTCGTTGCGCTGTCTGTTGTTGAGCGTTGAGGGCGTGGCGCGGGGCCCTCTCCCTGTCACTCCTAGTCTCGGGCCTGGCGTGTGTATTGTGTGTGGACGGTACATGAGATCTTGCCGCCTCGAAGCACCTCGTATATAGGCTCTTTGGGAGTTGGTGTGAGCTCCTCCTCTTCGCTTTCCTTTCCTTCCCTTCCCTTATCTTACTTTACCTCACTTTCCTCCTCCTCCTTCGTTACTTTTCCTACTCTTTCCCGTTTCTTTTCATTTCGTTTTCTCGTTTTCTTCTCTTTCCTTTCTTTTCTTATTTTTTCCTTGCTTTCCTTTCCTCTACGTTTTCTCTTTTTTCTTTTTCTTTCCTTCCCTTCCATTGCTCTTCCTCTTTCTTTCTCTCCCTGTTTCCCATTCCGTTTCTTCTCTTCTCTTTTCTTCCCTTTCTTTCCCTCTCCTTTCCTTTCCTTTCTCTTCCTCTTCCCCTCTATCCGCATGTTTCCCTTTCCTTTATTTCCTTCCCCTCCTTTTTTATTTCCTTCCCTTCTCTTCCCTTCCCTTCCCTTCCCTCTCCTTTCCTTTCCTTTCCTTTCCTTTCCTTTCCTTTCGTTTCCTTTCTTTCCTTCCCTCCTTTTTTATATCCTTCCCTTCCCTTCCTATCTTTTCCAACCCATCTCACCCCATCCCTTTTCTTTCCATCCTTTCCCCTCTTTGCCCTTCCTTTTTCCTTCTCCGCAATGCTCACTCTTTCCTTCCCTTCCTTCCCTTCCTCCCCCTCTCTCTCTCATCCTCCCTCTGGCCTCCCTCCCTCCCAGCACGTCCTTCTCACGGCTCCCCAAGGTTTAGGCGTGATCCTCCTCCTCCTCCTCCTCCTCCTCCTCCTCCCTATGAAGACTGCTGCAGCGAACTATAAAAAAGGAGAAAAAAAGATTATATATATAAATCAGTAAATATATGAAAAAAAACAACTAACCGATTTATTCTTAATTTAGTTTTAACTGACTAACTAACGAACGGACTGACAAACAACGTAATTAAACTCAAAATCAGTAAATAAAGAAAAAACCCACTAAAGCAGTAAGTTATTATAGTATGGATAACAGACTAACTTAACTAACCTAACTAACCACCCAACTAACCAACCCACTAATTAATCAAACGCTAAATAATATAACCAGGAAACTAATTAACTAACGAGCCAGAGTTGTGTGTCGCGGGCATTACGTTCTCTATATAACTAACCAGGTATCTAACTAACTAAACCAGGTAATAACACAACCAGGTAACCAACTAATACAACCAGGTATCTAACTAAACCAGGTAACTAACAACCAGGTATCTAACTAAACCAGGTAAATAACAACCATGTATCTTAACTAAACCAGGTATCTAACAAACACAACCAGGTATCTAACTAACTAAACCAGGTAACTTACTAATTCCATTCTTTTTCTCATTTAATTTCTTCCATCCCCATTCTTTTCCTTTCCTTTTCTTTTACTTACAAACCAAACCAGGTAACTTCCTAAGCCAACCAGCTAACAAAGAAATTCCAGGTGTGTCTCAAGGCCATTATACCTTCCCTCCCTCCCTGCAGGACGCGCGCCACACCTCCTGATCCTCTCCCTTACCTGCCAACATGTGACCCGTGATAATGCGGCGCCCTGGACCTTAATTATATACACACCTGTGCTTTACTCTCTCTCTCTCTCTCTCTCTCTCTCTCTCTCTCTCTCTCTCTCTCTCTCTCTCTCTCTCTCTCTCTCTCTCTCTCTCTCTCTCTCTCTCTCTCTCTCTCTCTCTCTCTCTCTCTCTCTCTCTCCCCATCTAATGCTTTCTCCCTTTGCTCTCATTTTTTCGTCCTTTCGTTACTTTTCTTTTTTCCTTTTTCTTTTTTCGTTATTCCTCTCTAATTTTTCTATTTTTTCCAGTCGTTCTATCTTTTCTTTCTTTTATTTCTTTTCTATTTTTTTAATAGATCTGTCTTTTTCTCTCATTTTTTTTCTCTCTCTCTCTCTCTCTCTCTCTCTATCTCTCTCTCTCTCTCTCTCTCTCTCTCTCTCTCTCTCTCTCTCTCTCTCTCTCTCTCTCTCTCTCTCTCTCTCTCTCTCTCACCCCTCGCTGCAGGCACTCAGTGAGGCCTGGAATAGGTTCATGAACTTCCTAACCTTCCCTTCCCTCCCCTCCCCTCCACCTCCTCCCCCCTAGTGCAGTGCAGCAGCTAGTTCTGTGTAGTTCTGTTATGTAGCGTTGCAGCTCCCCGCACCCGCTCCGCCCCGCCCCGCCCCTGTAGGCTACTCTGAGCTATCCGGACGTAGTATAAATATTTCGCCAGCCCGAAGTATATACGCCACCGCCAGCAGGAGAGAGGGGAAAGGAGGGAGAGGGGGGGTCTGGTGTGTGTAGTTTTTTCCCGTCCCCTCACTCCCCTTCCCCTCGCTTCTCTTCCCATCCCCTCCCTCCTCTTCCCCGACGTCCCCTTCACTAGCGCTGCCACCGCCTGAGGACATGTTGCTTTCTACCTGGCCACTCGCTACTTGCACTATTTTATTTTCGTGAGCACACATCTACCTGTCCATCTGTATGTATCTGTATCTGTCCATCTATCTAGCTATGTGTCTGTCTGTCTGTCTCTCTGTATCTATATCTATACGTTATACACTCACATACACACACCTAGATACATACTTACATATTTCTAACGTAAAGTCATTAGGTATCTATACACACACTCGCACTCACGCACACATATACATCCCTAGATCCATTCATACATTATATACATTAATTTCTAACGTAAATCCATTAGCCTTGCGCCTATCTCTGGAGTGTATCTTAATAAATTTTAGGAGTAATATCTTTTATAATGGAGTAATAATGTCTTTTGGGCGTATTTAATGTCTTTGGGGTGTAGTGATGTCTGTTTGGTGTATTATATTTTGGTTTTAAACTTTAAGTCTCCGAGGAAAGTTGTCACTATCTTTGTCACGCGGGTGTTGTGTGCGTTTATTGTTCTTGATGCACGGCCGCCCCTTCCGTTCAGCCCTGGCAGCTTCATGACGTAGCTTGCTGGTGGCGCCCTCTGTTTCTCCTCTCTTGCCACGGGTCTGCCTGCGGAGAGGGGCGGCTGTGATGGAGGTTTCTTATCTGTTTATATGAAGATGCATTAAATTTTCGAGCTTAAGAGTTAATGCAGGTGTGTATGTACGCTTTAAGTGAGTGGCTGCATGATTTGCTATATATTATTTCGTCATTTATCGTAATCATTCATCATTATCTTTAAATTTAAATAAGCACTGATTCGCCATGGATGAGCTGGTCTTGTTATTCATAATTTGTTTAATTAAAAAGATTGATTTTGTTGTGAAGGTTGAGCAGGCAGCGACGGCGTGTGTAAACTAGTGAAGAAAGGAGAAAAGAATCACAAATGAGTAAAAACAAAAAAGAAAAAAAAGAAAACAGAATGACGGTGGTGTTCGTCGGAGGGCACCGAGGACAAGGATGGATGGGTCGCCTTCCTCGTGATTGTATTTTATTTTATTTTACTTACATCATTAGCTTTTCACCATTACTTCTTATATCATTAGCTTTTCACTATTATCTACTTTTCTTTATATCATTAGCTTTTCACCATTACTTCTTATATCATTAGCTTTTCACTATTATCTACTTTTCTTTATATCATTAGCTTTTCACCATTACTTCTTATATCATTAGCTTTTCACTATTATCTACTTTTCTTTATATCATTAGCTTTTCACCATTACTTCTTATATCATTAGCTTTTCACTATTATCTACTTTTCTTTATATCATTAGCTTTTCACCATTACTTCTTATATCATTAGCTTTTCACTATTATCTACTTTTCTTTATATCATTAGCTTTTCATCATTACTTACTTCGTATATCATTAGCTTTTCACTATTATCTACTTTTCTTTATATCATTAGCTTTTCACCATTACTTACTTCGTATATCATTAGCTTTTCACTATTATCTACTTTTCTTTATATCACTAATTTTTCACCATTACTTACTTTACATCATTAACTTTTCACCCTTACTTTGTTTTTATATCCTGCTGTCAAAGTTTATATTCATTGATTTCTCCCTCACCGAAGGAGGTACCTCACTTCACAAAGAGGAAAACAACAACAAACAAACAAAAAAATAGTCAGAGAGCTTACCAGTGAAAAAATAAGGAACGTTTTGATAACACTAATCCTTTCCTGTCATAAGCAACTATCACTTTGAACATAACACTGAGATAAACAGCTTAAGGCAGACTTTTTATCATTATTATTATTATTTTTTACAGCAAGGCAGGCAGCTCAAGGGGATAAATAAACACAACATCAACAACAACAAAAAAGCCCGCTAGACACTGCTCCGAACAAAAGCAGAAAGAACGAGAGACTAAAAGAGAAGTCAATAATTTCGGGTGATGAGGTGACTCGATACTCTCCCCTTGAATGAGTTTAAGGCGTAGGCAGGAGGAAAATTATTAATACAGACGAAAAGTTGGATAAAGACGACTGCTCAAGGTTACCAGGGAAAGCCTTAATAATATAATAATAAAAAAAAGGTTAGGTACATGTATATGAGCTTTTGGTTAGCGGAAAGGTGACTCGATACTCTCTTCTAGAATGAGTTTAAGTCGTAGGCAGGAGGAAACAGACGAAAAGATGGATAAAGACGACTGCTCAAGATTACCAGCGAAAGCCTTAATAATAGAAAGAAAATGTTAGGTAAGTATATGAGCTTTTGGTTAGCGGAAAGGTGACTCGATACTCTCTTCTAGAATGCGTTTAAGTCGTAGGCAGGAGGAAATACAGACACGAATGATAGATAAAAACGACTGCTCAAGGTTACCAGTGAAAGACTTAAATATAAAAAAAAAAGTTAGGTGTGTATATGAGCTTTTGGTTAGCGGAAAGGTGACTCGATACTCTCCTCTCCCCTTGAATGAGTTTAAGTCATAGGCAGGAGGAAATTTAAAAAAAAAAAAAAAATGGATGAAGACGACTGCTCAAGGTTACCAGCGAAAGCCTCAATAATAAAAAGGTTAGTAAAGTTTATGAGCTTTTGGTTAGCGGGAAATAAAATAGTTTCAGGATGGTGGTGCCCTCCGCCCTCCCTCTCTCTTTCTCTCTCTCCCACGTAATTTATTCAGCCTCCAGAATAAATCCCGGCCGTTTATGAGCTTTCCATTGCAAGGGAAAGGCGGCGGCTTGGTATTAGTCCCCGCATGTACAAACCGCATAACTGAGTAAGTGGATTCAGAAATGTTTCTCAATGCGCAGGAGGCTAATTCATGAGTGTTTTTGCATTATACATATATACGGAAATTTAACAGCGAGATATCGGAATTTAGTTTTTCGTTTTGTTTCCCTTCGCATTAGTGATCGTATTCCGTACAAGTCACAACAGTTTTTGCTTTATATATACAGTGAAAATTAAAACGGAATATCGAACTTTTGTGTGATTTGCTTCTTTCAATTAGGGATCGTACTGCGGCAGCCTGTGTACAACGTCGCTGAGATAAATGAAGCGAAAAGATGAAGTAACAAAATGAAGAAATGACAGAAATAAGATAATAAGCTAAAAGGATTTGTTTCGTTTTTTTGTTTTGTTTTTCTTCCTTTCGTTAGTATTGCGGGTGCTTACAACGTCATTCAAGGCGATTAAACGAATAAGATGAAAAAATGACGAAGATGATAAAGTAATAGAATAATGAAACGATAGAATAAGACAATATGACAAGAAAAACACGAATGGAGTTTTAAAATATTAGAAGAAAAAGTCGATAAAATGATAGAGATGATAAAATGATAAAATAACGAAATGATGAATTAGGACAAAATAACATAAACACGGTGGAGTTTCGAGATACTAGAAGAAAAACAAAGTGTGGATGGAGTTTTGAAATATTAGAAGTAAAAGTCGATAAAATGATAGAGATGATAAAATGATAAAATAACGAAATGATGAATTAGAACAAAATAACAAGACAAACACGGATCGAGTTTCAATATACTAGAAGAAAAACAAAGTGTGGATGGAGTTTTGAAATATTAGAAGAAAAAGTCGATAAAATGATAGAGATGATAAAATGATAAAATAACGAAATGATGAATTAGAACAAAATAATGAACACGGATCGAGTTTTAATATACTAGAAGAAAAACAAAGTGTGATAATACGCTGAAAAAATAAACTAATCCATATATCTGTCGTTAATTAAGTCTGAAAATAAAATAAACCCAGAAGTGAAAAAAAGTGTTCCTCTGAAGGCTTTGTTAATTTATCTTTTCATTATTCATTTCTGACCTACACGAGAATGAGTGACGGCGAGCAGAAGTATTCATGGGATTTTTAACTTTTACAACTTTTTCTCCGTGTTAGGGGAATGAATAATAAGCTTCCTGCGCCGCTTCGAGGGATTCGTTTTAAGCTGGCGAAGAGGCTCCTCCCACTTCCCTGCCTCTCTCTCCCTCTTCCCTCCTCCTTTCCCCTTCTTTTCCTCCCCTCTTTTCCCCTCCTATGTTCTCCCCTGTACCCCTCTATCTCCACTTTTTCTCTTTCCATTCCTCTTTCCCTCCTTTCCTCCTTCTTTCCCCTCTTTTCTCCTCCTTTCCCCTTCTTTTCCTCCCCTCTTTTCCCCTCCTATTTTCCCCCCTGTACCCTTCTATCCCCACTTTTTCTCTTTCCATCCCTCTTTCCCTCCTTTCCTCCTCCTTTCCCCTCTTTTCTCCTCCTTTCCCCTTCTTTTCCTCCCCTCTTTTCCCCTCCTATTTTCTCCCCTGTACCCCTCTATCACCACTTTTTCTCTCTTTCCATTCCTCTTTCCCTCCTTTCCTCCCCCTTTCCCCTCTTTCCCCTCTTTCCTCTTTTCTCCTCACTTATCTTCCTTTCCCCATCTTTTCCCCCTTTTTCCCTCCTCTATCCTTTTTCCCCCCTCTTCTCGTTTCCTTCTTTCCCCTTTATTTCCTCCTTCTTTCCCTCCCCTGTTCCCTTTCTCCTCCACTTGAGGTTCACGTGATTGGTTAACTTGACGGATTATCTGCTTCACATTCACTTATTTGGCCTCGGTTGCTGTCAGTATGTCGGTGTTAGTGTTTATTGGGGTTGCTATTGTATTGTTAATCCGGCTTTTGTTACTACTACTACTACTACTACTACTACTACTACTACTACTACTACTGCTACTGCTGCTATCATTACTGGCTTATCCGTCACGTTAATCAAGCATAACACGATACAAATGCTGCCTCTTCCTCCCCTCCCCCTTCATGGCATAATGTTGGCGTGTCTACCCACCATTCCGCGGTCCCTGATTCGAATCCAGGGAGCTGCGGATTGTGTGTACATGCGTGTAGGTAGTGGTACAGCCGGTGAGTTCATCCCCAGTCTCTTCAATATGACAAACAACCGCAACAACAAAGCATTCTCTAAACTCAATTATGCGACATGTTTGCGTTAAAGGAAATGTCCGCGGTAGTCGACGTACAGAAAGGCAGTAGTAAAGTTATAGGTGCGTGTGGCCTTGGTGCTCATCTCCGTAGCTATAGGGCATGGGCGTTGAAAAATGGGTGAATTTGAATGTTTTAGGTCAAGGTTAAGTTTGGGGGGGATGAGCTATAGGTGTGCTCAACGATGCCAGATTGTCGTACTCAGCCTCTTATATTTACCAACCTCCGACCCAAAAACTGTCTCCTGATTCATTTATATTTATCGTTAAAATAGTTAGTTCCTGATGTTTCTTTGCAATAGTTAGGCGTCGAAAACCGGTAAATACTACGCTCTGAGTACGATAATCTGGTAACGCTGGGTGTGCGTGTGACCTCGGTGCTCATCTCCGTCTCTTTGGCCCTTGCATGTGGTTATTTATGCATTATCTAGTGCAGTGTGGTGTTGTGTAGTGTATAGTGATATTGTAGTGTATAGTGTAACCTTTTCATCATCGTTTTTTTTTTGCCTTTGAATGTGGTTATTTATACATGAATCTGGTGTAGTTTAGTTTAGTGTAGTGTATTGTAGTGCATAGTGTAACGTTTTCATCATCGTTTTGTTTTTTTTGCCTATGAATGTGGTTATTTATACATGAATCTAGTGTTGTGTAGTGTATTGTGTAACGTTTTCATCATCGTCATCATCATAATCAGCAGCAGCTCTTCGTAGTCCACTGAGCTAGCCTTGGTTTTGCGTCTTGGTATTTTTATTTTTTTTGTACGTATTCGAATCCCAAGGCTGCAGGGTCTGTCCTTATGGCTATGGCGGGGAACACTTCTCAGTCTCTGCCTCTGCTAACGCCCACAGGATCCGGCTGGTAATGCAAGGCTGCTCATGCCGGGGGAGAATGACATGAAGGGGAAGACGAAAAAGAGAAAAGGAAAATAAAAGCAGAGGAAAGAAAGAAAGGAAAAAAGAGGAAGAAAGAAAAAGAGGAGGAAAAAAGAAAGAAAGAAATAAGGAAACGAGGAAAGAAAAAGAAAAAAGAAAGAAAAAGGATACATGTTTAACACACAAAAAGGAAAAAAAAATAAAGGAGAAAAAAAGAAGAAAAATCGGAGGAAGTTTCCCTTTGCACCATTACTTAGAAAACCAACAACAATAACAAAAACAATAACAACAAAAAAATCAAACATTCCCTAAACTCAATTAGTAGACGACATATTTGCGTTGAAGGAAGGAAGGAAGGAAGGAAATGAAAATGACTGCAAATTACCCAACAAATTATAAGAAAAAAAAATTATCCGGCACATCAAGGGATTAATATAAGACCGTAGCAGCATCAGTGTGTGTATGTGTGTGCGTGCGTTCGTGCATTCCCGGCGAGTAATTGTTAGTCAGCCTGCGGTCGTTCGCCGGGCCGCAGGTAATCCCTCGCGATCACCTTGTGTTAACCTTTTCTTATCCGCCTTGGAACGGTGTGTGTCCGCGGGTCGTCTTGCGGTCCCGGGTGTCACTCATGGCGGGGATTTGGCTTCATTTGCCTTCATTTGGTTGTCATTTCCTCATGCAACGAACCCCTGGAGAAATAGATAGATGAATAGATAGATAGGTAGATAGATGAAATGCGTTCCCGGGTGTCACTCATGGCGGGGATTTGGCTTCATTTGCCTTCATTTGGTTGTCATTTCCTCATGCAACGAACCCCTGGAGAAATAGATAGATGAATAGATAGATAGATAGATAGGTAGATAGATGAAATGCGTTCCCGGGTGTCACTCATGGCGGGGATTTGGCTTCATTTGCCTTCATTTGGTTGTCATTTCCTCATGCAACGAACCCCTGGAGAAATAGATAGATGAATAGATAGATAGATAGACAGATAGGTAGATAGATGAAATGCGTTCCCGGGTGTCACTCATGGCGGGGATTTGGCTTCATTTAGCTTCATTTGGTTGTCATTTCCTCATGCAACGAACCCCTGGAGAAATAGATAGATGAATAGATAGATAGATAGATAGACAGATAGGTAGATAGATAGATGAAATGCGTTCCCGGGTATCACTCATGGCGGGGATTTGGCTTCATTTAGCTTCATTTGGTTGTCATTTCCTCATGCAACGAACCCCTGGAGAAATAGATAGATGAATAGATAGATAGATAGATAGACAGATAGGTAGATAGATAGATGAAATGCGTTCCCGGGTGTCACTCATGGCGGGGATTTGGCTTCATTTAGCTTCATTTGGTTGTCATTTCCTCATGCAACGAACCCCAGGAGAAATAGATAGATGAATAGATAGATAGATAGATGAAAGGATGGATGGACGGGTAAGCGTATAGATTAACTGACTCTGAATTTACATCATACCTTTTTCCTTACCCTCAAGCAACGTAATCTTGTGGTCAGTCATAGATTGACAAAAGATAAAGAGGAATAGATAGATAGATAGAGCGATGGATGGACGGGTAAATTTATATGTTAACTGACCCTGAGAGCACATCGTACCTTTATTCTCATGGAACGAAACCGCGTGCCCAGTTATATAGACAAAAAGATAGATGGAAGAATAGATTGACAGGTGAATTAGACTGATGGTGAAATATGTATAGGTTAACTGTCCTAAAAATCTCATCATATATTTATCTACTCGCAAGGAACTCGTGTGATCAACCATATAGAAAAATAGATTGATGAATAGGCAGGCTGAACAAGTAGACAAAGAAATAGACAAATAGACAAATAGATAGAGAAATTGACAAATAAATAGGCAAATTGATAGATAAATAGACAAATAGACAAATAAATAAATAGACAAATTGACAAATAAATAGACGAATAGACAAATAAATAGACAAATAGACCAATAAATAGACAAATAGACAAATAAATAAATAGACAAATTGACAAATAAATAGACAAATAGACAAATAAATAGACAAATTGACAAATAAACAAATAAATAAATAGACAAATAGACAAATGAATAGACAAATTGACAAATAAATAGACAAATAGACAAATAAATAGACAGATTGACAAATAGACGAATAAATAGATAGAGAAATAGACAAATGATAGGTAGATTGGGGAAGGGATGGAAGGAGAGGTGAAGTTAAGGTGAACTGACCCAAAAAATCACATATATGATACTTTTATATACACATCATAATAATCATATACCTCTCTTTTGATTTCTCAGTTCTAGTTACTTAAGGGCTTGGCGGGCATAGCTACCGTAAAAAAAAATGCATCTACCATAACATTATTCTCAGAAACGGTGTGTGGGCGAAAAGATTGAGTGTTGCTCCTATCAAACTTGCATGAAAATATATTACCCTAAACGTGATTAATTATCCGCCAAGACACATTAAGCCCCAGACAGGACATTTGTTGCTCCGAGGTTCACTACTTTTATACTGTTTTTGCGGAAAGAGATGTGGATGGAAGTGGCGAGATTGTATTCCTGGAGTATATGTTTATTTGTGGAGAGAGATGTGGATAGAAAGGACGAGAGATTGTATTCCTGGAGTGTATGTTTATTTGTGGAGAGAGATGTGGATAGAAAAGACGAGAGATTGTATTCCTGGAGTGTATGTTTATTTGTGGAGAGAGATGTGGATAGAAAAGACGAGAGATTGTATTCCTGGAGTGTATGTTTATTTGTGGAGAGAGATGTGGATAGAAAAGACGAGAGATTGTATTCCTGTTCCCACCTACACTGTATAGATTTGTCGATTGAAATGTGGATGGAAGTGGCGAGATTGTATTCCTGGCTCCACCATCAGAGTATATATTTAATTGTGGATAGAGATGTGGATAGAAAGGACGAGAGATTGTATTACTGGAACCACCTTCATTGTGTAGTTTTGTCGACAGAAATGTGAATGGAAATGACAAGATTGTATTCCTGACTCCACTTTCATAGCCTAGTTTAGCATGGGTAGGCTAACGCGTGATGCCTCTGCTATTAACACATATTAATGGCGCAAGACAGGTGTATCAGTCTTCTCTGTGTCTGTTTGTAGTTGTCTGTGTATTCCCTAGTCTCTGGAATCATCGCTATTTGTGCTTTTAAGTCGTCTGTCGAGTCTATGTATGTGTCTATGTATTTCCAGGTCTGCATCTATTGTTATTTGTCTGGTAATCCGTCTATCAGTGTCTTTGTAACTCTGTGTGTATTTCCAGGTCTGTATTCATAGTTATTTGTCTGTTGATTCGTGTTTCTATATGTCCGTAACGTTATGCTTATTCACAAGTCTTCATTCATCCGTCGTTGTCTTTCCCGTAATCAACCTTCCTTTATGAGTCAGAATACGCGTTCACGTCGTGTATTCACCATTTTCTTCTCTATATTCGGTTGATCCCTCCTTTGCTTCACTCTCCTTTCCTCCCTCCCTTCCCCCTTTCCCTTCAGTCTCCCTCCCTCCCACCCTTCCTTTCTCCCTCCCTCCGTTCACACGCTCTCCATTCCTCCATCCCTCTCTTATTTCCCTCCCTTCCTTTACTTCACTTTCCCTCCCTCTCTCCCTTTCCCTCCTCTTCTTTCCTTCCTTCCCCTCCATCCGTTCACTCTCTCTCCCTTCCTTTCTTTCCTTCCTTCCCCTCCATCCGTTCATTCTCTCACTCTCTCCTCACTCTCTCCCTTCCTTTCCTTTCTTCCCCTCCTTCCGTTCACTCTCTCCCTTTCTCCCCTCACTCTCCCTCCCTTCCTTATCTTTCCCATCCATCCTTTCTCCTTCCCTTCACTCACCCGTCCTCCCATCATCCCTCCCTCCCATCCCTCCCTCGAGCCCGTTCTACTGTAATTGAGAGCACAGCCGAACAATACTCAGCGTCTATAATGCAAGACGATTAACCCGCGCATTATTCACTCAGCGACGAGGCTGATGAATTCCGCAAGAGGGCCGCCAGGCATGAACCCTTTGCTCCCCCACCTTCCCCTTCTGCTGTCTGTCTGTCTGTCTGTCTGTCGTTTAATTTTTCTATCTATCAATTTATATATCCATCAATTTCTCTTGTCTATTTATGAATCTTTGTATATTTCTTTATTTTGTTTTTTTGTCCTCCACTGTCCGACTGTCATTTTTTTCTTTATCTCTTTGTTTATGTATTCGTATATGTTTCTACCTATCTGTCTGTCTATCAGTCTTCCTATATCTCTTTATTTTTGCTTCTTTCTTTTCTTTCCTCTTGTTTGTGTCGTTGTCTGTCTTTCTGTCTGCCTGTCTGTCTGTTTGCCTTTCTGTCTTTCTGTGTGTCTTTGTCTGTCTTTGTCTGTCTGTCTGTCTCTGTGTGTCTGCCTGCCTGTCTGTATCTGTCTGTCTATCTGCCTGTCTGTCTGTTTGCCTTTCTGTCTTTCTGTGTGTGTTTATGTCTTTGTCTGTCTTTGTCTTTCTGTCTGTCTGCCTGTCTGTCTCTCTCTGTCTGCCTGTCTGTCTGTGTCTGTCTGTCTGTCTGTCTGTCTGTCTGGATGGATGGATGACTGACTGGCTGACTGAATGGATGGATTGATGATGGGCTGGCTGGCTGGCTGGCTGGATGGATGGATGGATTGATGGCTGGCTGGGCAACTTTCTCCTAAGTAACGTGCGTCAAGGAGATTAACCAACGGGAACGACCGATTTTTCTCATTGGGAGCGGCCGCGAGAGTGGCTGAAATTAATTGACTGTGTACATTATAAAAGGGAAAACTTTTTAATTAGTGCCAAGTTAGGAAGGGAGGGAAAAAGTCCTTGCCCTAATTACGGGGATCAAAAGTTTACCATAATTATCACAGCCATTAGTTGAGTCGAGTCCGCCCCAGAAACGTTTTGAAGTGGTAAGGGGGAGAGGGGGGGAGGGTAGTTAGCGATAGTAGGGGTGGTGGTGGTGGTGGTGGTGGCGTAGTGGTTGGGCCCGTTCGAATTGCCGTGGAGTGGGTCAAGGTTCGAATCCCATCTCTCCCAGCCGGTGGAAATGGCTGGACAGTTTACCTCAGATCCTGTGTGTGTATCCCCCCCCCCCCCCCCCCGCGCTGAGGTTGTTGGAGGAATGGAGAGGAAAAGTTTCTGGTTGTTATGTCTGCCTCCTTTTTTTTTTTTTTTTTTTTCAAACTGATTTTTTTTTTTTTTTTTTTTTTTGCGATCTGCCTTCAGTCATTTTTTCCGACAATCAAACTTTCTCGGTGTATTTTCTGTCTCCATTTTTTTTTATTTTGCATTTTTCCCCTTTTCTGTCGATCTATTATTTTTCTCCCACAATCACATTTTCTCAGTGCACTTTATTTTTTTGCTTTGATTTCTACGTTTATTTTTCTCCCACAATCAAATTTTCTCAGTGTACTTTATTTTTTTGCTTTGATTTCTACGTTTATTTTTCTCCCACAATCAAATTTTCTCAGTGTACTTTATTTTTTTGCCTTGATTTCTACGTTTATTTTTCTCCCACAATCAAATTTTCCCAGTGTACTTTATTTTTTTGCCTTGATTTCTACGTTTATTTTTCTCCCACAATCAAATTTTCTCAGTGTACTTTATTTTTTTGCCTTGATTTCTACGTTTATTTTCTCCCACAATCAAATTTTCTCAGTGTACTTTATTTTTTTGCCTTGATTTCTACGTTTATTTTTCTCCCACAATCAAATTTTCTCAGTGTACTTTATTTTTTTGCCTTGATTTCTACGTTTATTTTTCTCCCACAATCAAATTTTCTCAGTGTACTTTATTTTTTTGCCTTGATTTCTACGTTTATTTTTCTCCCACAATCAAATTTTCTCAGTGTACTTTATTTTTTTGCCTTGATTTCTACGTTTATTTTTCTCCCACAATCAAATTTTCTCAGTGTACTTTACTTTTTTGCCTTGATTTCTACGTTTATTTTTCTCCCACAATCAAATTTTCTCAGTGTACTTTATTTTTTTGCTTTGATTTCTACGTTTATTTTTCTCCCACAATCAAATTTTCCCAGTGTACTTTATTTTTTTGCCTTGATTTCTACGTTTATTTTTCTCCCTCAATCAAATTTTCTCAGTGTAATTTATTTTTTTGCCTTGATTTCTACGTTTATTTTTCTCCCACAATCAAATTTTCTCAGTGTACTTAATTTTTTTGCCTTGATTTCTACGCTTATTTTCCTCCCACAATCAAATTTTCTCAGTGTACTTTATTTTTTTGCATTGATTTCTACGGTTATCCCATTTCCTTTGTCGCTGTACTCATGTCCGTTCTTAGCTCAGTGATCCTAATATTTTACTTTCACGCTTAGAATTGTTGGAATCATCACCAGGCTCTCGGGATCAAGTACAATTACCAAATAAATATCTATTATAAAAAAGTGTTGCTAAAAGTAAATGTACAGATAGCAATTACAACCAGCAATTACAAGTCAGATACAAATAAGCCTGTCACTTCTCCAAATATAAATACAGGAAGGATTTTAAAAGCACATGGATTGATTCAGGCGAAGAAGGACAGATAGACAGACAGAGTGTACAAAGGCGTAATAATCCTCATCCCTGTTCTCCTGTCTTTGTGTTTTATAATGCTCACGCCTATGTAACACACGTCCCTTTCCTTGCTTGCCGCCCCGCCATGTAGCAACCACGGAAAGGGGCTTATTCATACATTCTCCTCTTTCGTAAACAGTGAAAAGATGCCTAGACGACCTCGCGTGGGGATTGTCTTTGTTAATATAATGCTCACACCTTCCTACCACACATCCCTTACCTTGTCACTCAGCCTCGTAAGAACCACCGAGAAAAGGGCTACTACATACACTCTCCTCCTTCGTAAACAGTGAAAGGATACCTAGACCTTGCGTGGGCCTTTGTCTTTGTTAATATAATGCTCACACTCATCTACCATTCATCCCTTACCCTGCCACCGCACCTTGTAGCAACCACTGAGAAAATGGCTCATACATACACTCTCTTTTGCGTGGGGCTGGTCAAGAGGCTGCCACGGACCTCACATTCATTATTCTCCTGTTTTGTGTGGTCGGGACAGGCGCGCGGGGCGGTAGCTGTGGCTTGCTCGCTCGCTCGCTCGCCCGTCCGCCGCCCGCCCGCCGCCACCGCCCCGCGCATGCCGTCGCCAGCCAGCCAGCCCAACAAACCCCTACCGCCTGACCTGTGTTCTAGACAAGCTGGGAAAATCTATATGTGGCTCGGCATCCCGGACTAGCCCACAACTGCCGGCCAAGTGATTTTCAAGGCTTACGTACCCTGCAGTTGGCCCGGCGGATTGAGACGCCTCCCCCCTCCCCCAACCCTGCAATCCCCTCCTTCCCCTCCCCTCACCGCGGAAAGAGTCAGTCGCGGCTCGGGGAAATCACGTTAAAAAAAGGGGGAGAAAAACGCATCGGAGTGAGTATAAACAATTTTGGGGCGAGGGAGTCATTTCCAGGGCCCGCCGCCGCCGCCGCCGTTGCCGCTGCCCCGCTTTTCCGCTCTAGCCCCGGCCGTAACAGGTTATATGCAGGTATTGTGGTGAGCGGGATCCCAGCCAAATATTATTGTTGTATCACCCGCTTGCTTCACTGCCGCTTCCGTGTGTGTGTGTGTGTGTGTGTGTGAGTGTGTGTGTGTGTGTGTGTGTGTGTGTGTCTATTCGAGGGCATTGGTTGTTAGGGTAAATGTTTCATGGTTAGTGCTGATACGTTTGTTGATGGTATTGGTGTTGGTTACCGAAGGAATGGAAAGGAGAGTAGGAAAGTGTAGGTTAGGTAGAAGAGAGAAAAAGAAAGTAAGGACATAACGGAAAGGGAAGAAAAAGCGAGTCAACGTAAGAAAGGGAAATAAAAAGGATAGGTTTGGTAAAAGAAAAAAAGGAAAGACAGAAGGAAAAGGGGAGATAATTAGAGTCAACTTAAGAAAGGGAAAGGAGGAAATTGTGGGTTAGGTAAAGAGAGAAAAATAACTGAAGGAAATACAAAACAGAAAGGGAGGAAAGAAGATAAGGCAACGTAAGAAGGAGAATTAAAAAGGGTAGGTTAGGTAGAGGAGGGAGAAATAAAGGAAAGACACACCGGAAGGGGACGCTAAAGAAAGTCACCGTAAATAAGAAAAGGGCAATAAAAAGGTTGGGTAAATTAGCAAGAAGCGGGGAACAAGGAAGCTGAGAATTAGGCGAGAGTCAGATAGGAGAAAGAGATGGCGGAGTAAACTTACGTGGAAAAAAGAAAGGAAGGAAGGAAGGACGGAGCTGATGAAGGAAGGAAGGAAGGAAGGGAGGGAGGAAAGAAAGACGCGGAAAGGAAGGGATAGCTTAGAAAAGTTAGCTGAAAAAAAGAGAAAGGAAGGAAGGTAGGAATTGTAGAAGTAAGGATGGGGGAAAAATAACTCAGAAAGGAAGGGATAGCTTAGAAAAGTTAGCTGGAAAAAATGAAAGGAAAGAGGGAATGAAGTTGTTGAAGAAGGAAGGAGGAAGAAGAAATAATTGATGGGGTGAGGGAACAAAAAAAAAAAAAAAATACACTAGCTAAAAAAAAGTAAGAAAAGACATAGAAAGGAAGGGATGGCTTAGAAATGTTAACTTTGAAAAAAACAAATGAAGGAAGGAAGAAAAGAGGTTAAGGAAAGAAGAAAGGAAGAGAGAGAAGAAAGACTCGGAAAGGAATACTATACAAAGGAACCGTGGAAGGATAGATAGGAAGAAAGGGAAAGGAAGAGTGATGAAAGGAGAAAAAAAACAAACGGAAAAAGGTAGTTGTTAAAAATGAAGGATGGACGAATAATTGATGAGGTGAGGGAACAACAACAAAAAAAGAAAACACTAGAGAAAAAAAAAGAAAAAGGGGAGGAAGATAGAAAGGGAGACAGTAAGAACAGAAGGAAGAACCAAAAAAAGTGAAAAAAAAACAATAAAAAACGGAGACATTGACACAGGAGGAGGAGGAGGAGGAGGAGGAGGAGATCGTAGCAGGAGATCGTAGCAGGAAGATGAAAGAAGCAGGAGCAGGAGCAGAAGCAGAGGGAGGGCAAGGAGGAGACGGAGGAGGAAGAGGAGGAGAATAAGAGTGTTAGGTCAACTCAGGAATTATTCGTCGCCGTAAGTAACGTTTATTGCTGGGGGAGTTTTATTATTTCGTTGCTCGCTTGTGCCGTGGGGGGGGGGGGGGGGGGGTTTCGAAGGGGGGCGAGCGGGGGGACAGGGGGGGCGAGTATTTGCTTGCTTCGAGGTGTTAGCCTGTACCTTTGTCCCGTGTGTGTGTGTGTGTGTGTGTGTGTGTGTGTGTGTAGGGAGGGATGTTCTTTGTGTTATTTGCTTGTACTTGTTGTTGTTGTTGTTGTCATTATCATCCTTGTCACCCTCCTCCTCTTCCGTTCTCCTCCTCCTCCCCCTCTTCCTCTAATCTTCCTCTCCCTCCCTTCCTTCTTTCACTCTCCCTCCCTCTCCCTTCCTCTCTTTCGTTCTCCTCCTCCTCCTATTCCTCTAATCTTCCTCTTACTCCCTATCTTCCTCTCTTCTTTCATTCTCCCTTCTCTCTCCCTCTCCCTTCCTCTCTTCCTTATTTCTCTCCTATTCTCCCTTACGTCTCTCCCTCCCGCCCTCCAATTTCCCTCTTTCTCTTCCATACTTCACTCCCATCCCTTCACCCTCCCTCTCTCCCTCCTTTCCTTACTTAAATCCCTCCCTCCCTCTCTCCCACCTTCTCCCTCTACCCCCACCATCACCATCATCATAAGCCACCATAATTATTTTCATCGACTAAGTAACAAACAGCATCCAGACATCGGCGACAGCTCATGTTATTAACGGGTCGTGTTGCGCCTAATGAGTCGTGTTGGCGTGAGTCACGGAAACATTCGCTGTTGTCAACATGCAGAGGACAGGCGGGGGGTGGGAAGGGTCGGGAGGTGGTCGGGAGGAGAGGGGGTCGGCACGATTAGGAGAGAAGAAAGGAAGGAAGGAAGGAAGGGTGGTAGAGAGGAAGAATAGAAGGGAGAAGGAGGGAAGGGGGCATTCAGGGTTAGGAAAACAGAAGGAAGGAAGGAACGGTGGTAGAGAGAAAGAGGAAGAATAGAAGGAGGAAAGGATAAAATGAGGAAGGATGTTTTATTATTATTTTTGTTACTACTACTACTACTACTACTACTACTACTACTACTACTACTACTACTACTACTACTACTACTACTACTACTACTACTACTACTACTACTACTACTACTACTACTACTACTACTACTACCACCACTACCACCACTACCACCACTACCACCACCACCTTCCATGAGCAGACACTGAAAGAATGATATATGTAGAGAAAAGGCTAAAGGAAGAAAGCATAGAAGGAAGGAAGGATGAAAGGAAGAACGAATAATGGGAAGTAAGGAAGAATGGATGGATGGATGGGTGGATTGGTGGAAGGAGGAAGGAAGCATAGATGAGAGGAAGGAAGGAAGGAAAGAAGGAAGGAAAGAAGAAAGGAAAGACAAATTAAGAAAGAGACTGAAATATGTGTGACAAGAGAGAGAGAGAGAGAGAGAGAGAGAGAGAGAGAGAGAGAGAGAGAGAGAGAGAGAGAGAGAGAGAGAGAGAGAGAGAGAGAGAGAGAGAGAGAGAGAGAGAGAGAGAGAGAGAGAGAGCGAAAACGAGAGCGAGGGAGCAAGAAAGCGGGACCGAGAGAAAGAGAAATAGAAAGAAACAGAGCGAGTGAAAGAGAGAGAACAAGACCGAGATAGAGAGCGAGACAGAGCAGGCAAAAAAAAATATAATTAATAAGTAAAATGGGGGTTGACGGGGATCTCGTTTGGGGCGGACAGGCGTGACGAGGAGAGGCATAATGAATGTATAATTAAAGAGGATAAAATGCCTCATCTGCGCCTCGGCATCAGTTTGGGGCCGATTATGATTGTCGCGTTGCCCTTTATGGTCGAGGAGGATAGGCAGGTGGGGGAGGGGGGGGGGAGGAGGAGTGGTGGGATGGGGTAAGGGTGTAGGATAGGTTTGCAGGCAGTAGGGGGTTGGGGTTGGTGAGGGTGGGGGGTTGGAGTGGGGTGGCAGTATAGGTAGGTAGGTGTGGGGGAAGTGGTGGGATGGGGTAAGGGGGTAGGGTAGGTTAGCAGGCAGTAGGGGGCTGGGGTTGGTGGGGATGGGGGGTTAGTGGTGGGTTGGGGTGGGGTGGGACGATAGGTAGGGAAGGGGAAGGGTGGGTGGGGTGGGAGGATAGGTAGGAAAGGCAATGGGGGTGTGACGGTGAGGTGTGGATGGGGGAAGGATTTGTTAGGGGGAAGGAGGAGGTCATGGGGTGGAGGGCTAATGGTAATGGTAAATGGCAAAGCTTCCGTGTTGTCTAATGCGTCTAAAGAGAACAAAATAGAAGAAAGCAATAGAGTAAGAAGCTATTTTTCATGTATTTTTTTTACTTTTCATTATTTTCTAGTCGTTTCCATTCTTGAGGTGCAGATGTGACTTTATTGTTCATTTTCGTAAAGTTCAGGGAGTTAAAACAAAGTACATAGTGTAAGGGACAGAGAAACTAAGGCATGAGGATCTATTACTGATGATGCTTTTCCTCTGTTCAGTGTCGTGTCTTATTAAAGCTTAGGGCGTTAAAACAAAGTATATGATGTTGGAGGCAGCCAAACTATACATAGGCAAGAGAGGTTACGTAATGCTCATCCGTGCGAAGTTGTGAAAGAATGAAGCGATAAGTTCACTCTTGCGCCAGAAAGTTGGACAGAATAAGAACCAGCGTGTTAACGTCAGTCTTCATGGTATCGAGTTTGGTAGATAGGTAGGTAGCACGGTAGATAAAGTAGATAGATTGCAGAGTAGACATAGGAGATAGAGCAGACAGATAACTTTTCCCATTTTGACAGGTTATGAACGTTGGAAAAAGCTCAAGGAATTAGTAGAGTGCAGTTTCAGGAGTAGATAGGTTGCTCTTCGCCTCTTGACACCATATAAAAGACTAGAAAAGCTGAGGAACAATATAGATATACAGATGACAGTTTCAGAAGAGGAGTATCATATAGCTATCACGGGGTTATAGGGTAGGTGTTGTTACGAAAGACAAAGGAAAAAAAAACCTGCCTCCTCATGAAGTGGTTATGTTAGTCAGTTCCTTGAAGGTTGAGGGAGCAAGCGCTTAGTCGTATAAATCGCTTTCGTAAGTTATTAAAGAGCGATACACGATGCAGAGACACGACCAGGCTTGCTTGCTCCTCCTTAAATGTTTATGCTGGCTGGTCTGCTACTCGTCGCCGTCATGCGGAAAGTTTAGCAGCATTTTCCTCTTTGTTTTTTGTTATACTTTTGTTGTTGTGGTTGTGGATTTTGTTGTTGTTGTTGTTATACTTACTGTTGGCATTCGTTTTGTATTTTCTCTATATTTTAGGTTCGGTTTTCGTGTTTTCTGTTTTTTTCCTCGTGTGGTAGAGCGTGTTTTGTTTTGCTGTTTTTTTTTTTTCAGGACAGATGTCAGTTTCGTTTTAGTTTCCCGCGTTAACAGGTTGACACGCACACCCGGAAACACAGACACACACACACACACACACACACACACACACACACACACACACACACACACACTTAAAAATGATGCCCTATTTATCTTTACCTTTTTAAACTTCATCTAAAAAAAATAATAATAAATAAAAATTGTCCACGTATAAAAGGGGCTCACGGCAAGGTAAGAAGAAATATGAAGGTAGAAAAATAATGTGAAGGAAAGAAAGAAGGAAAGAAAAAGAAAATGAATCGTCTGAAGTGAGTGTCGGTCGGTTCAGCAGCTTCGGTAACCTCAAGCGAATTCGGCAATATTTTGGACGTTTTCGGTAGTGTTCTTTGTATTTCTCGTTTATTTATTTCTTCCCCGTGTGTCTGTGGTAGCTGCTGGGGTCATGTTTCTTAGTTTAGGTTAGGTTAGGTTAGGTTAAAGGCCCCTGTCAGCAAAATAATGAGAAAGAATCATCACTCACGCAAACCATTTCATAATATATATCAACGCATTTGTGATCAGTTTATGCATCATCTATCTTGGGAGGTTTATATCATGGCAGAAATTTGGCCCATGGATGGTACACGGTAAAGCCACAAATTTGGCCCGTCGCTGCTACCGGGTTAATTTTCACCGTGTTGTCCAATCCCTTCCTTCCCTTCCCCTTGCCCTCCGTACCGCGTGATTTTACTTGCATACAATTTTTTTCCCCCGTATTAAGAACGTAAGGAGTATGCAAAAAGCCGGTTGTATTTTTTCTGTCTTTTTTTTGCATCTTATTCGTGTCCAGTGGTGTGATAATTTCCTTTTCATTTTCATTTCCTCCCTTCCTTCCCTCCCTTTCTCACTCTCTGTCTTCCTGTTCAATATATCTGTCTGCGTGCGTATGTCTGTTTCTGTCTGTATCTCTCACTCTCTGTCTATCTATCTTGTATCTATTTCTCTCATACACTTCTCTCTTTCGATCCTCCCTGTTTGTCTTCCTGTTTGTCTATCTGTAACACTCTCTCTCTCTCTCTCTCTCTCTCTCTCTCATACTATACACTATTTCGACGCATCGTCTCTGTATCTCTCTCTTATCTATTTTTTATATTTTTTATTTATTTCTTTATCTCCCATCCTATCCACTCTTTCGACAAACTCCCTTTTTCTGCCTATCTCTCTAACTGTCCTTCTATCTATCTATCTATCTATCTTTATTTATTTATCTCCTATACACTCCACTCTTTTGACACACCCTCTGTTTTTCGATCTCTATCCCTCTCTATCTATCTATATACATCAATCTACCTCAAACTTCCCATCTCTTTCCCTTTCTATCCATATTCCTTTCCTCTACCCTCCACGCTTTCGACACACCCACTTCACGACCACGCCTCGCCACGCAAGGAAGTGCCGGACCGTCAGCTGTCACCCTCCCTCGCTATTTATATGCGGCGCGGCCCGAGCTTCCGTGTTGCGTCAGTCGGTCAAGTCACTCATCCCTGCAACCACGAGTGTTTATATTTATTTCGTCCTCCCCCGCCCAAGCTCTCCCTTACTCCCGTTTTCTTTCACTTCCTCCTCACTCTCTCTCCTTTCTTTTTCTCTTTCCCTCTTATTGGCTGCCTATCCTTGCCTCGTCATCATCATCATCATCACCACCTCGACTCTCTCTCTCTCACACACACACACACACACACACAGAAGAGAGAGAGGCTATGAATAATTACCGGCTATTTTTCCCCTCTTTTCTTCCTTTCTTTTCCTCCCCTCCTTCTCTTTCGTCATCTCAAAACCTCCCTGTCTGGTACACACACACACACACACACACACACACACACACACACACACACACACACACTACGGAAAATCATACGCACTCTCTGCTCCTTCCCTCTCTCCCTCCCTTCCCTCTTTCTTCCCCTTCTCTCCCTTCCTTCCTCCCTCCCTCGTCTTTCTTCGGCTGGAAACTCCTCTTATATAGTAGGCGATTTTAAAATAGGTTCCCCATCGTAAAGTTACTGTTATTATTATTTGTATATAGCCATTCTTTCTTTTTTAAGGGGGTTAGAAGGGAGAGGAGGAAGCGTTCTCTCTCACAGAAGCCCTCCGCTCTCTCTCCTTCCTGTCAACCTTTCTCTCTCTTCCACTCTCTTCCTTTCCTCCAAACGGTAACATCAATAGTGTCCTTTAGTACGTCTTAATAATACGTTAGAGAGAGAGAGAGAGAGAGAGAGAGAGAGAGAGAGAGAGAGAGAGAGAGAGACCTATCTAGTTTACGGGAAAATGAAAGATTCGTCTCCGGTAATAAAGAGGAAATGTGTGAAATACGGAGCGCGAAAGAGCTTGCAAATCGCGCAGGAACGGAAGGTCGCTCCCTCGCCGCTGCCGCCCCCCCGCCCCCCCCTCCCCAGCCCCAGCCCCCCTTCGCCCCCCTCGCCGCCGCCCCCGCCAGTCAAAAGGAAAATAAAAAAAAGGAATAAAGCACCCCATTCATACTACCTATATACTGCTGCTTTTTTCTGTTTCTTTCTTTCTTTCGGTGTCTGTATGTGTTTGAGAGAGAGAGAGAGAGAGAGAGAGAGAGAGAGAGAGAGAGAGAGAGAGAGAGAGAGAGAGAGAGAGAGAGAGAGAGAGAGAGAGAGAGAATTATGAGGTGTGGCTCACGAACCCTTAAACTGCCAACAGCTGGCTGATCCCAACTCATCGAGAGAGAGAGAGAGAGAGAGAGAGAGAGAGAGAGAGAGAGAGAGAGAGAGAGAGAGAGAGAGAGAGAGAGAGAGAGAGAGAGACTTGAGACTTGAGACACAGCGACAGCCACACGCAGACACATGAGAGACAGATAGACAGACACGGACAAACATAGACAGAGACCCCGACTGACGGAGAGCGAGAGAGAACGAGAACGAAACCGAGAGCGAGAGCGAGAGAGCTACATATTGCATGCATATACTCTCTCTCTCTCTCTCTATATATATATATATACATACACATTTCCAGCCATCAAAGAATGTTACCTTTTTCTGCCATTTATACAACACGGCGGAGCGGATCACTCCCAGCAGCCAATCAACGCGCGGCTATTCTGTGTATTTCCGTCGCCAGCCAATCGAAAGCCTGATTTAAAAGTCCTTTCATCCAATTAGAGAGTGAATAATCCCGCCACGCTCTCTCTCTCACCCCCATCCGCCCAATTATATATGCTGACACCTGTCCATGCAGCCACTCTGAGTAACTATAGACACCTTTAACTTGTTTACCGGAAACCCATTACCTATTCTTTTTATTCATCTGTCCATGTACCTAACCTATCTATCTATTTATCTCTTTACTTTCGAACTCTTCCATAACTTATTTTCTTTCATGTCTATCTATCTGTTTGTATATCTCTATTTTTCTCTCTATTTTTCTCTTTATTTCGTACTTTTCTTCAAAGCTAATCTAAGCATAATTCAGATTCGTTTACCTTTAAATTGGGATACTTGAACCCTATTACCTCTTTTCTTTATCTGTCTATCTATTCATTCATCTATTTGCTTCTGTACTCCTCCTCAAACCTCTTCATCCAGTCATAATATGTATTCGTAGAGGCTCGTATACCTTCTCCCTCAGCCTGAGATACTTGTAACCTATTGCCCATTCTCTTTCTTTATCTACGTATCTCTATATCTCTATTTACTCTCCTCTTCCTCAAAACCTCCTCATTCACTCATAATTTAGATCGGTAGAAGACATGTATTTTTTAACCTTTTACCCATTCTCTTCCTATCTATCTTCACTATATATCCATGTATTTATTATTATCCTTTTCCGCAAACCTCTTCATCGAGTCGTCATATAGATCAGTAAAGGCTCTGAACGTATAGCCCCGTTAGTACGAAGCCATTAACGTCCAAGTGAGAATTCAGATCCTCACAAACTCTCGAGCCAATTATTAGTTCGGAGTTTTGACACCCAAGACCACACGGCGCCACCTGTCACCTCGCTGGCTGTTCACGGGTCGGCAGACGAGTATTGGAAAACTTTATAGATATATGCTTTTTATTGCGTCGACTGTGAATGTTTTTTTTTTTACTATATTGATACCAGCTGCCTTGTTTTTTGCTCTTTTTAAATTTTTTGGACATATATTCCGAATTGAGTACAAAAAGTGGAACAATATGTGGCGAATCGAAATAAAAGTTAGGAATAAAAGTTTTTCGTGAATGCATAGACACACACACGCACACACACACACACACACACACACACACACACACACACACACACACACACACACACACACACACACACACACACACACACACACACACACACACACACACACACACACACACACACACACACACACACACACACACACACACACACACACACACTCTCTCTCTCTCTGGCAGCCAGCAACAACAACAGAACTGAACAAAAAAAAAGTTACGTCAATATAAAACACTTACATTCTACTAAAAGCTTCACTAGAAAGGGAAAAACATATACACGAGAGGGTAAAAAAAATATATTAATGCCTCTAAAATGTTTTACAGCGAAGTGCAGAACAACGGGAAGCAAAGTAGAGAGCAATTTAGAGTTCAAAGGAAAATTCGTAAATAAAAAAGAAAAGTATAGTTACCCCTCCCTCCCTCCCCCACAACAAAAAGAAAAAGAATGGAAGAGCAAAATATTGAAATGATGAAAAGAGTCGCTGGGAGTAGAGTAAATGGCAAACAGAGAAAGGATTTATTAGGAGGTGAAAATTTATGTAGTGTAAAATGGAGTCCAGAAATAGAAAATAAGTAAAAAAAGGAAAGGTTATGTAAAGGGAACGGAAGAAAATGAGAATGAGAGAAAAAAATGAGAAATGAAGGAGAAAAATATGAAAATAAGAGAAAATAGTAACGAAGGAAAATAAATACGAGAGAAAAAGATTGAGTTAAATGAAGAATAAAAAAAAGAAATATAAGAAAAGAGAAACGAAAGAAAATAAAAATGAGAAAATAATAATAGAGTAAAATGAAAGAGAAAAAAATAAAAGGATAAAAAAACAATAAAGGAAATTATGTAAAGTGGACGAAGGAGTTAACAGCGACAGTAATGAAAATAAGAGAAAAATAAAGTAAAATAAAATACAACAAAAAAAAAAAGAAAAACAGGAAAGGAGATATGATAATTATGTGAACGGGAGGAGGAAGAAAAAGAGCAACGTTAATGATAATAATAAAAATGAGAGAGGAAACACAAACCAACAAATAAATGACGAATAAAAAGGCACACAATACGAGGGAATAAACTCTTGCTCGAAATATCATAATCGACATGGAGAGAGAATAATTGAAAGTGTGTGACTGTGTGTGTGTGTGTGTGTGTGTGTGTGTGTGTGTGTGAGAGAGAGAGAGAGAGAGAGAGAGAGAGAGAGAGAGAGAGAGAGAGAGAGAGAGAGAGAGAGAGAGAGAGAGAGAGAGGAGGCGTTCGATTAATTAAATATATATAAACGTTATGCTCAAAAATACATAAAACACGAACATTCTTTTTTTATTACGACCTATTAATCATAAACAACAACAACAACAAGAACAACAACAATAATTTACCTCCTCCATAACAGACACAAAATACACAAATAAAACCAAATAAAACAAAAAACTCCAGACGATAAACCAAAAAGAAAACGAGAGTCAATAAAGTGGATAGAAAACGGGATAACTAGGAAGGGGGGAGGGGGATAGGGGGGAGGGGGAGGAGGGGGCGGCGGCACTAAAGAGGAGCCAAGTTTAAATCCGCATCAATGTTAATGGAGGGGAATAACTTTACAATAATGGAGCCTCTCTCTCTCTCTCTCTCTCTCTCTCTCAAATATGTCTATGTATGCTTTTTTTTTGTGTGTGTCTGCCTATGTTTTTTTTTTAGTGTTTTTGTCTGTCTGTCTCCGTTTTCCTTTGTCTTTTTCACTACCGTCGTTTCTTTTTTTTTTCCCTTACCTTCCTTTCCTGTCTATCACACACACACACACACACACACACACACACACACACACACACACACACACACACAGTTTAGTTATTTTGTTCATGTTTGATAATAAGTATTTTTCTGTTTCTTTTCAGGTAAGCTTGAAATGCAGTGAAGAACTAGACGGGCGAATCGTGAGTGTTCTCCATGTGTGTGTGTGTGTGTGTGTGTGTGTGTGTGTGTGTGTGTGTGTGTGTGTGTGTGTGTGTGTGTAGGTAAACTGATAGATAGATAGATAGAGATAGATTAGAGAGAGAGAGAGAGAGAGAGAGAGAGAGAGAGAGAGAGAGAGAGAGAGAGAGAGAGAGAGAGAGAGAAAGAAAGAAAGAGAGAAATAAATTGAATATTGATAATCCAATTGAATTCATCCGCGTCTGTCGCAAGAGTTTGACAAGACCCTGATAGCTAGGAGCCGAGATAGGGGGGGGAGGGGGGGCGCCCCTCTCTCTCTCTCTCTCACTGATGCTTCCATTATGTTGTATGTCAGTTGGATAATTACTATTGTGTGTGTGTGTGTGTGTGTGTGTGTGTGTGTGTGTTTTGACAGCTTGTTTTTTTGCACGATCAATGACATCCATTACGTACACACACACACACACACACACACACACACACACACACACACACACACACACACACACACACACACACACACACACACACACACATTGATTGGACACTAATGGACATAAATAGAAGCGTAGATAGACAACATTTTATTTAGTGTTTTTCTTTTCCTATTTTTCCATTATGTAATTGTCTGCTTATCTGTTTTCATCCCAGTATCTTCATGGCCTTCCTTCTCTAGCTGTTTTTCCTTCTCCTCCTGTTTCTCTTCTCTGATCTTCTTCCTCCTCAACCTTTCACTTTCTCTTCTGTGCTCTTCTTTTTGTTCTTCCTCCTTCACTTAGTTGCTCTTCCTTCTTCCACTCTTCTTGCATCGACTCCTCTTCCTCCAATCTCTCCCTGTTTTTTCCCATCCTCGTCGAAGCCTTCCTCTTTTTCCTTTTTCGTAGTTTTCCTCCGCCTCCTCCTCCTCTCCTCCTCCTTTTCCTCCTCCTCCTCCACCACTTGAGTGAAAACTTCGAAAATTTGTTGGACGGTGTGTCTGTCTTCATCAGAGAGAGAGAGAGAGAGAGAGAGAGAGAGAGAGAGAGAGAGAGAGAGAGAGAGAGAGAGAGAGAGAGAGAGAGAGAGAGAGAGAGAAGGGGAGGAAGGAAAGAAGAAGGAGAAGGGAGAGAGAGAGAGAGAGAGAGAGAGAGAGAGAGAGAGAGAGAGAGAGAGAGAGAGAGAGAGAGAGAGAGAGAGAGAGAGAGAGAGAGAGAGAGAGAGAGAGTTAATTACTTTACGGAAGGGAGGGTGCGCGTTGCATTGGCTCGGGGGTGGGGGGTGGGGGGGGGGTTAGATCGTGAGGGAGTAAGGGGAGGTAAGGGGGAGTAAGGGGAGGAGGAAGAGGAAGCGAGGGAGGGTAGGGGGAAGAAAGCTGGAGTTAGGGGAAGTAAAGGGGAGTTAGGGGAGGTAAAGAGGAGTAAAGGGGGTTGGTTGTGAGTCCTAGAGGGGTTGGGTGGAATGAGGGATGGTTGAGGGTGGAAGAGGTTTGGTAAGTAAGGCTTTTGTAAATGGGAGAGGTTGGGGGTAGGTGAGGTTGGGGTAGGTTATGGAAAAGTGGGATTCAGGAAGAGAGGGTTGGGATAGGAGAGGTTGTGGTTAGTTGGGGTTGAGAAGAGTACAAGGGTTGGGGAGATGTTTTATAGTAAGGTTTTGGCGTTGGGAGGTTGTGGGTAAATCTGGTTGGGGAGAGCATGAGGGGGAGTTTGTTGGTTAGTAAGGTTAGTAGCGTAGGGTTTGGGGTGGGGAGGTTAGGTAGACGTGTGGAAATGGCTAGGAGAGGATTTTGGGGTGGGGAAGTATGTGTATGTAAAAGGGGCTGGGGAGAGAATTTGGGTGGAAGAAGTTATGGCTAAGTTAGGTTCAGTATGTCAGGGTTTACGATGAGAGGAGAGGTTGAGGGTAAGTGAGACTGGGGAGGACAGGGTTTTGGGGTGGGGAAGGATGTGTAGGTAAAAGGGGCTGGGGAGAGAATTTGGGTGGAAGAAGTTATGGCTAAGTTAGATTTAGTATGACAGCAGTTTAAGATGAGAGGAGAGGTTGAGGGTAAGTGAGACTGGGGAGGACAGGGTTTTGGGGTGGGGGAGGTTTGTAAATAAGTGTGGATGGGGTGTTGTTGTTGGTAAGTGGAGTGGAGTTTTGGGGTAGGGGAGAGTAAATAGAGGTGAGGGCGGTTGTGAATTAGTGAGGTTGGTTAATAGAGGGCTTAGTGTTGGGGCGGATTGGGGAGTAAAAATCTGTTTGGGGTTAGAAAATGGTTGAATGGGGGTGTGGGGTGAAGAGTGGAGGTTGAGAGGTTGCAGGGGAGGGAGGCTGAAGCTGGTGTTTGCGTGCATGCCTGTGTGTGTGTGTGTGTGTGTGTGTGTGTGTGTGTGTGTGTCTGTGTGTGTGTGTGTGTGTGTGTGTGTGTGTGTGTGTTGATGTTTCTGCTTTATTTGTGTGTGTTTGTGTGTGTTTGGTATTCGTGAGAGGAGGGCTTGGGGTTGGGGTATGATGGTAGTCGTGTAATTAAATATTCTTCCTTGTTTTTCTTTGTTTTTGTTTACTTTTCCCGTAGGTTGTGTTTGTTGTAAGCTTTGGGTGTTTATTCCTGTGCTTTGTGTTGCGTGTTTTATTATTATTTGTTGTTGTATTGTTTTTTTTATTGTTTACGATTGCAGATCAGATTGTTATTGTTATGCTTATCATGAGTTTTTTTTTTGTATGCGTGTTTGTTGGTTATTCACTCACGGTCTGATCGCGTGCTGGACATGTGATCGCCAGCCAGCCAATGCGTGTGTGTGTGCGTGTGTTCGTGTGTACCTGCAGCGGAATCACGGTGTTGCAACGGGAAGATAACTTATTCTTTTACGTTTTATGCAGTCTGACTCACCACCACCACCATCACCACCACCACCACCACCACCACCACTACCACCATCACCACCACCACCACCACAGCAACAGTCATAACCCTCTACATTTATCCCTTTTTTCCCCATAGTTTCAAGGTCCATGGCTACATTTTTATTTTTATTATATTTTTTCACATTTACGACCCTTACCGCAGCCTTGGGTCATGTTCGTGCTGGGTCGGGCAGGTTGTCTTTATAATGGTGCCTTTTTTGCTCCCCATCATGCCCACTGTTGCGCCAGACTCGATGAAAAAGCAGTAATAAAGTCAGTAGCTAATGGATTAATATACGTGATGGATGCTGTATTTTTTATTAACATTAGGTAATAGGAGAGTCTGTATTGCTGTTGCTGTTGTTGTTGTTGTTGTTGTTGTCATGGCGTCCACTTTTATACAGTATACATTCTCTCTCTCTCTCTCTCTCTCTCTCTCGATAGTTTCCGCTATTTTGCTTATTTCTCGTCATTGTCATTATTTCCTACCATCATTATATTCGTCATCTTTTGTTTCCTTTATCATTTTATTTTTCTTCTTATTTTTCTTCCTCCTCATCATCATCACCATCATATTTTTACTCCTTCCTCATCATCATTAGCTTCTTTCATTTGTTTTCTTCATAATCTTCTTGCCCTTATTGTTGCAGTTCTTCATCTTCTTGTTCTTGTTCTTGTTCTTTTTGTTCTTCTTTTTCTTCTTCTTCTTCTTCCACATCATCTTCTTGTTCTCGTTCATCTTCTTCTATATCTTCATTTACTTCTACTTCTATATCTTTTTCTTTATCAACATCTTCTTCTTCTTCTTCTTCTTCTTCTTCTTCTTCTTTATCTTCTTTTCCTCCTCCTCCTTCCCTCTGCTTTACATCACGCCTCAACCCGCAACACCCTCACCCCATTTTCTTCAACTTACGTCACCACAACAATACAATGCACAGTAAGAAATGAATATGCATGAAAAACGGGAAACCAGGCACCGTGACATTAGGGGAGGGGGAAGGGGAAGCTATATTAGATATTAACCAATCAGAGGGCGCCGTGGGTCGTGACGTCACACTCCCCAACCACCAATGAACGAGCAGGAATTTTATTATGAGGTAGAGGTAGATAGATAGATAAAAAAGATAGATAGATGGGAAGATATTTAGGTAAGTAGGTATAGGAGAGAGAGAGAGAGAGAGAGAGAGAGAGAGAGAGAGAGAGAGAGAGAGAGAGAGAGAGAGAGAGAGAGAGAGAGAGAGAGAGAGAGAGAGAGAGAGAACGCTTGCTAGTAACGTAAATCGAAGTAAATTTGTAGCGGAACTGCCGTGTGAAATTTCGTAACTGAACCGATAACCTGAAGTCTGTATATAAGAAAGAGAATCGTGGAGGAGAATCGAACCCTGGTACAGTCTCTCTCTCTCTCTCTCTCTCTCTCTCTCTCTCTCTCTCTCTCGTATATCTTGTTTCCCAGTCACAAAATACATAAAGATATCTTGAACGAGCTATTTCACAGGCAGACCGTAACCTAAAAGTCACTCCATTCGTCAAGGAAACTCGTTATCTCATGCAGGGCGGTAAAGAGGGTGGGGTTTGGAGTGGACGCAGGGGGGGGGGGAGGCAAATCCTTAAGGTAATCTTGAAGAACACGGTACAGACGAGAAAGAAGAAAGATTGAAAGAGAGAGAAAGAGGCAAAAGCTGACAGGTAGCTAGACAGTACGGTAAAGAAGGTGGGGGAGCGCAATCCGTAAGGTAATCTTGTAAGACGCGGTACAGGTAGGAAGGAAGAGGGAGAGAGAGGTTAAGACAGGTAGTAATGTATAGCGTTCGTGGGGGGTGGCTGGAGACTGTAATGGTTCCAGTAATGGTTGTAGTGACGATGGGAGTGGCGGTAGTAATGGTGGTGGGAGGGGTAGTAATGGTGATGATGGGAGTGGTGGAAAAGATAGTGGGACCGAGCATTAGTAACAGGCCAGCAACACCGCTTGGCAGGCTGCTTGTTTGTGTTGCTGCAGCTTGTCGGTATTCCCTGACGTTCCCGCCTCTTATGCCAACTAATCCCACATTCCGAAAGGGAGATTAATTCGAGTTTTCATGAGTGTGTTTTCACGTTCA
>NW_026111625.1:35000-70000 GCF_024679095.1 Eriocheir sinensis | reverse complement strand
TGAAAATGAGTTGTAGGAAAGAACTACTGAAAATGAATTGTAGGAGGAGAGAACCGCTGAAAATGAATTGTAGGAGGGAAGAACCTCTGAAAATGAAACATAGGAGGAGAAAACCACTAAAATACACTAACATATGGACCACTCCCATTTCCTGCGTCACAGTACCCCACCCCACCCACCAAAAACAACAACAACAAAAATAATGAATTTAAGCGCATAAAATAACACCGAGTGACGATAATTGCGTTGGACAAATTTATGTTGAGTGATAGCATCGGTCGGCGCTAAAATACTGCAGGATAATGTTTTTGTTTGGACCAAGCAGAACGGGGCGACGGTAATGGCTCGCTGGCATAATTTTGGCCGGGTTTAATGGAGCGACGGAACACCTCAACGGGGACCTCTTACCTGACGACTGATGGCTACGTGTTTTACCTGAGGACTGATTGTGTATTGGGGTGGGTGGGTGTGACGGGCTGACTGACTGGTTGAGGATGTTTGTGTATATGTGAGGGGAAGAGACAGAGGGAATGAGTGACTGTATGATGTGTAGGGCAGAGTGAGTGTGTGACTGTGGGTATGTGTGATGATGGACTGACTGGCTGACTGACTGGCTGGGTTACTGTGAGTGTGGGTGGGGAGTAGATGACTGGCTGATTCACTGTGTTTGGGGGTTTAAAGGCTGACTGACTGGCTGACTGACTGTGTGTGTGACTGACTGACTGACTGACTGACTGACTGACTGACTAACTGACTGTGAGTGTGGGTGGGGAGTAGATGACTGGCTGATTCACTGTGTTTGGGGGTTTAAAGGCTGACTGACTGGCTGACTGACTGTGTGTGTGACTGGCTGACTGACTAACTGACTGTGTGGGTGTGTGACTGAGTGAGTGACTGTGAGTGCACGAGGATGAGTGGCGGACTGACTGACGACTGGTTGTGTGTGTGTGTGTGTGTGTGTGTGTGTGTGTGTGTGTGTGTGTGTGTGTGTGTGTGTGTGTGTGTTGGCTCTTTCGTCCATCAGATTGCCGGAAACTTTGTGCTCGTGTGTGTGTGTGTGCCATATAATGTTGTCCCGGCCACAGCTACTGATGATGATGATGATGATGATGATGATGATGGTATTGGTACTGCTACTGCTGCTACTGTTACTGGTTCTGGTCCTGGTATTGTTAGTGATATTGCTGTTGTTACTCTCGCTGGTGATTCTGTACTGCTGTTGCTACTACTACTACTACTACTACTACTTCTGTTACTACTGTATCCTGTCTTTTGTCTGTTTCTCCATCCGTCTCTCTCTCTCTCTCTCTCTCTCTCTCTCTCTCATCAGATGGATCACTTTACCAATTTCGGGAATTTATAATGAGTTACGAGCGAGGAGGAAGAGGAGGAGGAGGAGGAGGAGAGATTCGATGAGCATGGGAGGAAAGCGGAAGCAGAGGCAGAGTAAAAAAAGAAAGTAAAATAAAAGTAAAACATGCAAAGAGGAGGAGGAGGAGGAGGAGGAAGAGGAGGAAGAAGAAGAAGAAGAGGAGGAGGAGGAACGAAAACCAGGAAGGACAAGAAGCAAGATAAAGGAGAGACGTGGTAGAGGAGGATGAATTGAGGAGGAGGAAGAAGAAGAAGAAGAAGAAAAGTTTAGAGAGTCGAGAACGATTTGGGAGAAAGGGAGGAGGAGGAGGAGGAGGAGGAGGAGGAGGAGGAGATAGAATGAGGAGAAGAAGAAAAAAAAAGATGATAATGATCCAGGGCGGGTATTTTAGGGGTATGATGATGATGATGATGATGATGACGAGGAGAAGAAGGAGGAGGAGGAGGAGGAGGCGGCGATGATGGCGGCGGGTGGGGAGTCCGTCTTATGAGGGGACAGATTTTATTGGGTCTGCGTCGTGAAGGAGCGAGGGAGGAGCAGGAGTTATTAGGAGGGAGAGAGGGGCCGAGGCTTGAGTTACGGCGGGATGCGTCTACAACAACAACAACAACAACAACAACAACAACAACAACAACATCAAATACTGCTTCAACTGTTTCTGCCTCTCCTCCTCCTCCTCTTACTATTACTACCACCACTACTATTACACTACTACTACTACTACTACTACTACTACTACTACTACTACTACTACTACTACTACTACTGTCACTAATATTGCAATTGTGTATGTGCCGGGGGGAAGGGGGTTGGGGTGGGGTTAACACCAATATATTTGCATGTATATTTATGATGACGCGCTTTTAATAACTCCACTAAAAGAATGCAATTAAATTTTTATACGTATACGAATATTATGTATGTATATCCTTTTTTTTTTTTATATATTGATTGAAAAGACGCCGAACCATTATCAATATTATCGCGCTCTCTCTCTCTCTCTCTCTCTCTGTTTCTACTTCTCTTTTTTTTCTTTCTTCTTTCCCCTCCCTTCTCTTTCCTTCCCTTCCTATTCTTCTTCTTCTTCCTTCCTAGCGTCGTCAAGTTATCAACAACATCCGGGAGCTTACCAAGTTTGTCTTTCATCACACTTATCATAATTAGAACGTTAAGCAGTTTGCGTGTGTGTGTGTGTGTGTGTGTGTGTGTGTGTGTGTGTGTGTGTGTGTGTGTGTCGATCCGCCCCTCTGTCTTGCCTATCTGTCTTTCATTTTGTCTATCTGTCTGTCTTCCTTGCTGCCTCATTGACGCCCTCACTCACTCACTTACTCACTTATTGAATATCTCACTCACTCACTCACTCATTGAATCTCTCACTCACTCACTACTTCACTCTCACTCCCACTCCCACTCACGCATTCGCTCACTCACTTACTCACTCACTCACTCACTTACTCATTCACTCACTCACTTACTCACTCACTCACTCACTCGCACATCCTGACTGATAGCTATCCACCATTCCAGTGACTGATTAACTGACTGAATGACTGACTGAGTACCAAATTGACCGATAGGCTGCCTGAATTAATGACTGACCAATTCACTGAAGCAACGCTCTGATGAACTTACTGACTGACTGACTGGTTGACTGACTTGCTGACTCGCCGCTCGTTCGCACCCCGGCGTATAGAACAATCCCCCATAACTTTGCCATGCTAATTATCACTCTCCCGCTCATTAACATCAGTGTTACCTGCCCACCCTCACCTTTGTCCCTCTCAATTGTCTCATCATTGCGTGCTTTGGCGAATATTAGCCGGTAGCTCCGAACTGAGTGTCAAAGTAAAGTTAAAATAAAGATGGAATAAGAAGGAAATGTGATAACTGGGAGAGGGGCAATGGAGGGAGAGAGGAAGGAAGGAAGGAAGGGAGGGAGGGAGGGAGGAAGTAAGAGAGGAAGGAATCAAGGAAGGAAGGAAATTAATAAATGAAGATGAAAACGGAGAGAGAAGCAACGGAAGGAGAGAGGAAGGAGGAAAGGGAGGAGGAAAGGAAGAAGATAAAGAAGATATGAAGTGGGGAGGGAAAGAGAGAGAGAGAGAGAGAGAGAGAGAGAGAGAGAGAGAGAGAGAGAGAGAGAGAGAGAGAGAGAGAGAGAGAGAGAGAGAGAGAGAGAGAGAGAGAGAGAGAGAGAGAGAGAGACAGACAGACAGATAAAGACAGACAGACAGACAGACACCGCAATCTCAAAAACTAGGTACGTATTGAAACTCTTCTTCGACCGCCTCGCCATTTTCTCTTTCCGTTTCTTGCGATAAAGAGACGAGGAAGGAAAACATCATCTCTGCATAGGAGGAGGAGGAAGAGGAGGTAAGGATGCATATGAAGAGGGCATTGGTCTGTCTCTCTTTTTCCCCTCTTCACACACACACACACACACACACACACACACACACACACACACACACACACACACACACACACACACACACACACACACACACACACACACACACACACACACACACACACAATACACACACACTCACGTCCATTTTCTGCCTCACGTAACCGGAAAATATGCTGGAAATGATCAGAACAGAAGGAATAATTTGTGTAGCTAAGAGAGAGAGAGAGAGAGAGAGAGAGAGAGAGAGAGAGAGAGAGAGAGAGAGAGAGAGAGAGAGAGAGAGAGAGAGAGAGAGAGAGAGAGAGAGAGAGAGAGAGAGAATTTTTTGGCTTTGATGATAGCGCATAACTTCCGAATACTTTGCTTCGTATCATAATCTAGTGCCTCTTAAATCAACGAATCTGGTATATATATATTTTTTTTACTCTTTCTTTTTACCTTTTTTTCTCTTTTTCTTGTGGCAGCGAATACACAAGTTGACCTTCTGGCACCCCTTCGTTGTTGTTTTTTTGATGTTTGGCACGAGGTTATTTTTCTACACAAATCCTTCCTTATGAATATGTATGTAAATGATCCATCTGCTTATCTCTTTATCTTTGTATCTACGTATCAAGTGAGTGTCTATATATGTATGTATGTATACCTGCCTGTCTATCTATCTTTCTATCTCTCTATCTATCTATCTATTTCTGCTGCTCAGGGTATAGTTTATCTTTCTATCTATCTATCTATCTATCTATTTCTGCTGCTCAGGGTATAGTCTATCTTTCTATCTCTCTCTCTATCCATCTATCTATTTCTGCTGCTCAGGGTATAGTCTATCTTTCTATCTCTCTCTCTATCTATCTTTCTCTATTTCTGCTGCTCAGGGTATAGTCTATCTTTCTATCTCTCTCTCTATCTATCTTTCTCTATTTCTGCTGCTCAGGGTATAGTCTATCTTTCTATCTCTCTCTCTATCCATCTATCTATTTCTGCTGCTCAGGGTATAGTCTATCTTTCTATCTCTCTCTCTATCTATCTATCTCTATTTCTGCTGCTCAGGGTATAGTCTATCTTTCTATCTCTCTCTCTATCTATCTATCTCTATTTCTGCTGCTCAGGGTATAGTCTATCTTTCTATCTCTCTCTATCTATCTATCTCTATTTCTGCTGCTCAGGGTATAGTCTATCTTTCTATCTCTCTCTCTATCTATCTATCTCTATTTCTGCTGCTCAGGGTATAGTTAGCAACCCTTTAGTTCTTTCTACTCCTTTGTCTCTGGTTTAAATTGAGTTGGTGAAAGAAGAGGTAAAGGGGAAAACCGAAAGAAAGTACGTAAGGATTGATGTAAGGAAAGAAGGAAGGCAGGTTAAATTTCAGCATCAAAGAGGGGAAAGAAAAAACAAGAAAGTAAAGAAGGAAGAAAGGAAAGAATGAAGGAAGGAAGGAAGGAGGGCATAAGTTTCGTCTCATTTCTCAACTCATTTTTTATATATATTTTTTTTTTCTGATCGCGTTGACTTTTTTTTTGTGAATGTTTGTCGTCACTCCTCAAGATCGATAATAATAATGATGATGATGATGGTAATACTACTACTACTACTACTACTACTACTACTACTACTACTACTACTACTACTAATAATAATAATAACAATAAACAGTTCGAAAAAAAGATTAATGACAGCTAGAGTGATTGGTAGCATTGTCATTCATCAACATCACACACACACACACACACACACACACACACACACACACACACACACACACACACACGATTGCGAAATTTATCTCTTGCTTTTCTCATAACCTCCCTTTCCTCTTTCTCCTCTTCCTCCTCCTCCTCCTCTTCCTCCTTTTACCCATCCACCTCTAACTTTCTACGATCTTTCCTTCCTTTCTTTTTCCCCGTCTATCCTTTCTTCTTTCCTTTCTTCCTTCCTTCCTTCCTTTTCCTCTCTCCCCTCTCTTCGCGGAGTAGATTCGGTTGCCAGTATTATTGTGAAAAGTGAGCCATTGTTTTTTATTGCAATGGCACTCCTAAACGATGGGGGGAGGGGGGTGAGCGAGGGGAGGAAGGAAGGAAGGAGAGGGAAGGAAGAAGAAAGGAAAGGGGAGGTAGTGTGGAAGAAGGGAAACAAGGAAAGGAGGAAAGGAAGGAAGGAAGGAAGGAAGGAAGGAAGGAAGGAAGGGAGACAGTAGGGAAGGAACGAACGAACGAAAGGAAAGGAAGGAAGGAAGGGGAAACTGTGATAAGAGAGAAAAAGAGAAAAGGAGAATGGGTGACGTTAAGGAGGAAAGGGACGAATAAAAGTTATGGAAAGAGGGCGAGAGGGGAAGAGACGGATAGAGAAGGGAGGGGCGAAGGAGAGAAGGAGAGAGGGAGAGAGAGAGAGAGAGAGAGAGAGAGAGAGAGAGAGAGAGAGAGAGAGAGAGAGAGAGAGAGAGAGAGAGAGAGAGAGAGAGAGAGAGAGAGAGAGAGAGAGAGAGAGAGAGAGAGAGAGAGAGAGAGAGAGAGAGAGAGCGCAACAGGAATGCCAACCAGACCGTCAGACAACACACAGCAACGGGAAACTAAAATAAAACAAGCGATCTAACTTAAGGAAGAAAAACAACAACGACAACGACAACCAACACCACGACATTGTTTTGGACTATAAAAAAAATACACCACCACTTTCTTGACGGGGACAACATGAACCAGAGCAACTTGACAAACAAACAAACAAAAACAGAAGCTATCAGACTTGTTAGCATATTCCACGTAAGAAATACAACAACAACGACAACAACAACAACAACAACAACAACAACAACAACAACAACAACAACAGTAGCACCATCGTCGGTAACAAACAAACAAAGAGTAACAATAACAATAGCAACAACAGTAAACATATCATTGTACACAGAAAACAACAACAACAAAACAGTGAATATTGCAAACAGGAAGGAAAAAAAGAAGATAAAGAAAAAGAAAAGAAGAAGAAGAAAAAGAAGACTTGAAGAAGAAGAAGAAACAGTAGAAGAAGAAGAAGAAGAAGAAGAAGAAAAAAGAAAATGAAGAAAAGAAGAAAAAAAGATGACAAAGAAAAAAAAGAACAGCCATAACAATAAACATCAAAGACATTTCATAGCAACGAGAACCAACATGAACTACAACAAATACTACTGAAAGCTTCTAAGAGGAACACCACCACCAGTAACACCGCCACCAGTAACACCCCCACTAGTAACACCCCCACCAGTAACACCCCCACCAGTAACACCACCACCACTACCTGGAACACCACCACCAGTAACACCACCACCACTACCTATACCACCACCAGTAATACCACCACCACCACCACCACCACTACCACCACCACCAACAACAACAGCAGCACCACTCCATCACTCACTCACACACTCGTCCCTGTTACACCACGCCGATAATGATAATAACTGCGTAATGTCTTTTTTTCTGTTCGTCGCAATCACTTATACACTTCCAATGCTCGACAGTGTAATGATAAATGATTCACTTTTTTTTTCCTCCCTTCCCACTCCCCGCTCCCATTTACCTTAATTGAGCCATATATCACTATTATTATTATTATTATTATTATTATTATTATTATTATTATTATTATTGTTATTGTTATTATTGTTACTATTATTATTACTAGTGACCTGATTGTACGTTTTGTTTGTTGATTCTTTTGGTTGTGAACGCGAGGGACATTTTTAAGGCATTCCAAGTGTGTGTGTGTGTGTGTGTGTGTGTGTGTGTGTGTGTGTGTTACTTTTATTCTCTCTCTCTCTCTCTCTCACTGGGTCTTTCTTTGGCTTTTAGTGTAGAGAGAGAGAGAGAGAGAGAGAGAGAGAGAGAGAGAGAGAGAGAGAGAGAGAGAGAGAGAGAGAGAGAGAGAGAGAGAAAACGGCCATGTCGTTATATTTTGGCGTTTTCTTTCTTTATTTTCCTTCCTTCCTTCCTTCCTTCCTTCCTCTTTCGTTTGACTTTCCCATTGTGTTGCATGAAACTACTCACACACGCACGCACGCACGCACACACGTTTCGAGTTTTTCCCTGTCTTTCGTTCTCTCTATTTTATTTCTTTACTTTGTCGCTGGCTATGTTCGCTGGTTGTTGTTGTTGTTGTTGTTGTTGTTGTTGTTGTTGTTGTTAATTTTTTACACTTGTTTATTCTTCTTTATTTCCTTCTTTGTTTTCTCAGTCGCCTCAGTTTTATGATTTATTTATTTACCCTGTTGTTGTTTTTCTTCTTTTTCTTACTCTGAAGGAAATCTTGGTTTTTCTAATTTTCTATCTGTTCTTTCTTTTTGATTATCGCTCTATTTTTTATTATTTATTTATCCTGTTGCTGTTTTTTCTTCTTTTTCTTAACCTGTTTTCATTTTCCTATCGTGTCGGAAGAAGAAGAGTTGGTTGTTCTATTTTTTGTATATATGTCCTTTCTTTTTTCCTATTTTCCTTTTCTTCTATTTTCCATTTCTTTCCTGCTGCCTTTTTTCTTCTTTTTCTTAACCTGTTTTTATTTTCCTATCGTGTCGGAAGAAGAAGAGTTGGTTGTTCTAATTTTTGTATATCTGTCCTTTCTTTTTTCCTATTTTCCTTTTCTTCTATTTTCCATTTCTTTCCTGCTGCCTTTTTTTTCTTTTTCTTGACCTGTTTTCATTTTCCTATCGTGTCGGAAGAAGAAGAGTTGGTTGTTTTAATTTTTGCATATCTATCCTTTCTTTTTTCCTATTTTCCTTTTCTTCTATTTTTCCATTTCTTTCTTGTTACCTTTTTTCTTCTTTTTCTTAACATGTTTTTATTTTCCTATCGTGTCGGAAGAAGAAGAGTTGGTTGTTCTAATTTTTGTATATCTGTCCTTTATTTTCTCCTATTTTCCTTTTCTTCTATTTTCCATTTCTTTCCTGCTGCCTTTTTTCTTCTTTTTCTTAACCTGTTTTTATTTTCCTATCGTGTCGGAAGAAGAAGACTTGGTTGTTCTAATTTTCGTATATATGTCCTTTCTTTTTTCCTATTTTCCTTTTCTTCTATTTTCCATTTCTTTCCTGTTGCCTTTTTTCTTCTTTTTCTTAACCTGTTTTTATTTTCCTATCGTGTCGGAAGAAGAAGAGTTGGTTGTTCTAATTTTTGTATATCTGTCCTTTCTTTTTCCCTATTTTCCTTTTCTTCTATTTTCCATTTCTTTCCTGTTGCCTTTTTTCTTCTTTTTCTTGACCTGTTTTTATTTTCCTATCGTGTCGGAAGAAGAAGAGTTGGTTGTTCTAATTTTTGTATATCTGACCTCTCTTTTTTCCTATTTTCCTTTTCCTCCCCTGTTGCCTTTCTCTCTTTTTCTTGCTCTGTTTTTATTTTGTTACCCTTTCGCTTGCCGTGTTGGTTTGTAGTTGTTTTTTTATTGTATCTTTTTTCTTTTTTCACCTCTTCCTTTTCTTTTCCCTTGGCACTATTTTTTTATGATTTAACTACTCTATTGCATTGATACTGTATTGTCCATTTTTCTCATTCGTTCTTACCCTGTTGCTGGCTGATACCCTTCCTTTTCTTTATTTTTTCCCCTGTCACCCTGTTTCTTGTTTACTTAAGTTTCTACCCTGTTTGTACTGATACTGTATTGTCCATTTTTCTCATTCGTTCTTACCCTGTTGCTGGCTGATACTCTTCCTTTTCTTTATTTTTTCCCCTGTCACCCTGTTTCGTGTTTACTTAAGTTTCTACCCTGTTTGCATTGATACTGTATTTTCCATTTTTCGCCTTCGTTCTTACCCTGTTGCTGGTTGATACTCTTCCTTTTCTTTATTTTTTCCCCTGTCACCCTGTTTCGTGTTTACTTAAGTTTCTACCCTGTTTGCATTGATACTGTATTTTCCATTTTTCGCCTTCGTTCATACCCTGTTGCTGGCTGATACCCTTCCTTTTCTTTATTTTTTCCCCTGTCACCCTGTTTCGTGTTTACCTTCTACCCTGTTGCTGTCCTCTGCCTGTTGCATTCTTTCTTACCCTCTTCGTCCTCAGCTTGTTTGCAATGTTACTTATGTTCTGCTTCTTTTCCTCCTTGTCCTTTTTCTATTCCTCCTCTTCCTAGTTCTGTTTCTATTCAATTCCTTCATGTTCTCTTCTTTTCCCTTTTTTTCTCATTTTCCTTCTTTTTCCTCTTTCTTATCCTCCTACTCTGACTTTCTTCTTTATGTGTTTCTGCCTGTTTTAATTTTTTTTCAAGTGTTACGTCATGTTTTGTTATATACTCTGTTTCTGTCTTGACTTCTTAACCTCATGTGACGGAGATGAGCACTGAGGCCACACACATGTATATTGTATGTCCCCGAACTTTACTTTTACCATGCTGATTGCGTTTATCCCCTTCTTAGTTTGTTATTATAGAAAAGAAGCCAATAAAGAAATGTAAAGGTATATTATATGTAGATAGATAGATAGATAGACAGACATAGACAGAAAAATAGGCAGCCAGACAGTTAGACGAATAGATAGAAAGATTGGTGTAGAGACAGACAGACTGATTGAGATTAATTGATAGGTCGTAGGCAGTCACGGGGAGAGAGAGAGAGAGAGAGAGAGAGAGAGAGAGAGAGAGAGAGAGAGAGAGAGAGAGAGAGAGCAAACCAAGATTGATGGAGGGTAAAAGGGAGGAAGAGATTGAGTCAGGAAGGGAGGGAGGGAGGAAGGGAGAGAGGAAGAGATAGGAGGGAAGGGAGGAAAGGGGGAGAGATAGGACGGAAGGGAGCAGAGAGAGAGAGAGAGAGAGAGAGAGAGAGAGAGAGAGAGAGAGAGAGAAAGAGAGAGGGGGGGGCAACGTACCAGTGGAGGTTGTAACAGAATGAAAAAAAGTTTATTAAAGGATCGTATATATGTTCTTTTCCAACGGGAGGGAAGGGGAGAAGGGGGAAAGGGGAGGGAAGGGAGGAAAAGGGACTGAAGGAAAGTGAGGGAGAGAGAAAGAGATAGGGAGGGAAGTCAGAGGTTGGAGGTAAAAATGGCGTTATTGAGAGAGAGAGAGAGAGAGAGAGAGAGAGAGAGAGAGAGAGAGAGAGAGAGAGAGAAATTGTACAAAATGAGCAATAGTCAGTCTGTTGCTGTCTGTGTGTGTGTGTGTGTGTGTGTGTGTGTGTGTGTGTGTGTGTGTTATTATGCTAGAACACGCTTTTTCATAACACTCCACTTCCTCTAGCTCACTTTTCCACTCCTATCCTCTTCCCCTCCACCCCTCCACTTTCATCACCACCTCTTCTCAACTTCACTCCATCATCTACTTTTTTCTGTACATAAAACCTCTCTCTCTCTCCCTCCATTTCCACCTCCCCTTCACTCTCCTATTTCCTTGTGACAACCTCCAAATCCACATTGTATAACCTTCTACTCCCTCTTTTCCTCCTCCTCCCCCTCCTCCTCATTCTTTTCCTTCTTTCATTCACGTTTTTCCATTTTCCTATTTTCTCATTATAACTCTTTTCTCTTTTTCTTCTTGTCTTCCTCCTTTTCCTTTTCGTTGCTTATTTTCTACTCAATTCGCTCATTTCTTTTCATCATTTTCCTATTTTTCCTATTTCCTTATCCTCTTCGTTCTCTTCTAGTTTAATCAGTTTGTTTTCATCACTTCTGTCCTACTTTTTTCCTCCTCCTTCTCTTATTTCTCCTCTTCTAAGGTTTTTTCCTATTCCAACTCATCCATGTTCTCTTCTTTTTCCTCATTTTCCTCTTTCCTAGCCTCTTCGTCCTCTTCCACCTCACGTTTAATCAGTGTGAGTTTTCATGATGGAACTTTCCGTTATCATCACAAGTGCGGAGGAGGAGGAGGAGCAGGAGGAGGAAGAGGAAGAGGGAGAGGAGACAGAGAGATGTAAGGGTTATGACTTTCTACGCATTATGGTTGATGGCTTAGAAATACTGCTACTTTTACGTCCGCCGCTACTACTACTACTACTACTACTACTGTTAGTACTGTTATTACTACTACTACTACTGCTGTTCTTCCTCATCTTATCATTTTCCTTTTTTTTTTTACTTCTCTTATTGACTACACCAAACACACACACACACACACACACACACACACACACACACACACACACACACACACACACACACACACACACACACGTCACCCTCCCTCCAGTAATGTGCCGTATCCTTCACCTGTATTATCACGCGCCCACACCTGTGTATACCTGATACACACACACACACACACACACACACACACACACACGCATGCTTACGAATTTTGAGGAGGTGACGGAAGAGGAGGAGGAGGAGGAGGAGGAGGAGGAGGAGGAGGAGGGCGATGAAGTAGAAGTGAAAAACAAAGAAGAAGAATTTAAAAGAAAAGGAGGAAAGGCACAGAAATAGAAACAAAAGGAAGAGGAGGAGGAGGAGGAGGAGGAAATATCAAAGGTTCAAGAAAGTATATTAATGGCATCTCTGCAAGGATACGAAGGAATTTCACAGAAGAGGAGGAGGAGTAGGAGGAGGAGAAAGAAGAAGAAGAAGTAGAAGAAGAAGAAGAAGAAGAAAAAGAAGAAGAAAAAGAAAAAGAAGAAGAGGAAGAAACGGTGATGGTTGTTGGTAGATGGAAAGGGTAGGAGGAATGTAGGAGGAGGAATGGAGGAAGAGGAAGGAAGGAAGGAATCTAGGAAGAAAGGAAGGCGGAGCAGGACGAGGAGGAGGAGGAGGAGTAGGATAAGACAGGGAGGTAGGCAGGAGAAATAGGAGGAAGGAGAGGGGAAGAGGAAGAGGAGGGTGAGGCCGGAAGGGAGGAAGAGTGGGAGGAGGAGGAGGAGGAGGAGGAGGACATAAAGAAGAGTTAGAGAGAGAGAAAGGTAACGAGAAGTTATGGGGAATGAGTAATGAAGGGAAGTAAGAAAAGAAGTTGAGAGAGAGAGAGAGAGAGAGAGAGAGAGAGAGAGAGAGAGAGAGAGAGAGAGAGAGAGAGAGAGAGAGAGAGAGAGAGCGCTAATGGACAAGTGCAATTTCGGGTCATTGACATTATTGCAACGAAATTCCAATAGGTAAAAGAAAAGGAGCGGCAAGAGGCGTGAGAAAGAGACCGAGACCAAGACCGAGACCGATAACCATTAGGCTGAGAACGGAATGATAAGTTAAAAGAAAAGAAAGAAAAGAAGAAAAACTCGCTAAAAGAAGAAGGAAGACAAGAAGTGAAACAGGACAAAAAAGAAAAAAAAAGAAAAGCGACAAGAGTTTCGGAAGGAAGAGAAGAAGCGAGTGACACGCGAGGACTGACTAATGAGAGAGAGAGAGAGAGAGAGAGAGAGAGAGAGAGAGAGAGAGAGAGAGAGAGAGAGAGAGAGAGAATACAGATGCAACTTCCCAACGCCTTACTTAGAAAAAAAAAATCGTTTAAGTAAGAAAATTACGAAAATGTAACGAAAGAGAAGAAAAGGCAACTATGACTTGATGACTTTAGATTCTTGTTTACTATATTATTATTTATTATTTAGAGAAGGGAAGAAAGAAAGAGGAATTAAGGAGAGAAAGGTAGAAGGAAGGAAACAAAGGAGATGAAGAAAGAAGGAAAGGAAGAAAGAAAAAAAGGAAAGAAATTGATTGTTTATTATTTAAGAAAAGAATAAAAGTAGAATAGGGAGGAGAGAAAGAAAGAAGGAAGGAAATAAAGGGGAAAAAGAAAGAAGGAAAAAGTAAATGATGGCAAACAAGGAAGCAAGGAACGAGAGTCGAATAAGGAGGAGGAAAGGAAGAAAAAAAAAGAGAGAAGGAACGAAGCAAATGAGGTATAGAAGGAAAGAAAGAAAGAAGAAAAGAAAAAAAAGCTGATTATTCATAGTTAAGAAAGACAAAGAAACAAAGAAACAAGGAACGAAGGTGGAATAGGGAGGAAGGAGAGGAGGGAGAGAGGGAGGGAGGGAGAGGAGGGAAGGATGAAGGTACGAGGTGGAGGTGGAGGAAACAGCCAGGTGAGGAGACAGGTAGAGTTAGTGATTAGTTTCCTCCTCGTCAGAAGAACTTTGATAATTACCTCTCTGTCTGTTTGCCTGTCTGTCTGTCTATCTGTCTGCCTGTCTGTCTGTCTCTGTCTGTCTGTCTCTCTGTCTGTGTCTGTCTATCTGTCTGTCTGTCTGTCTGTCTGTCTCTGTCTGTCTGTCTATCTGTCTGTCTGTCTATCTGTCTGTCTGTATCTGTCTCTGTCTGTCTGTCTGTCTGTCTGTATCTGTCTGTCTGTATCTGTCTGTCTGTCTGTCTCTGTCTGTCTGTCTGTCTGTCTATATATGTCTGTCTATCTCTGTCTGTCTGTCTGTCTGTCTCTCCCCCTCTTCCTCTCTCGATCCATGTTTTATTGCTTTAAATGTTTTTCAATTTATAAATATTTTTCAGCCGCTTCGCAAAAGTTTCTCCCACCTACGCATTCGCTCTTCTATTGTTCCCTTCATCCTGCCCTTTCTCCCCTCCCTTTTTCCCCTCGCTTCCTTCCTTCCTTCCTTCATTCTCTTCTCCCCTTCAACCCTCCCTCCCTCCCAACCGTTTCCCGCCGTTTTCCTCCCCTCCTCTCGCTTGCACCCTCTCTCTCCCCTCCTCCCTTGCTCCCTCTCTCTCCCCTCCTCCCTTTTCTCTTTTCCTCCGTCCCTATTTTTATCTCCAAAGAAAAACTATGGAGTTTACCGGTGTCTCTCTCTCTCTCTATCTCTCTCTCTCTCTCTCTCTCTGTGCGTCAATTATATTTACGCCGCAGAACACACACACACACCAACACACACACTTATACTACAAGAGGAGAATATGCGAAAATAAACAGAATTGTGCAGTTGTGGCAAGAATGGGCGCGGCGTTTTCGCTTTTATGAATTTTAGCGAAGGAAAAATAATTGTGTGTGCGTGTGTGTGTGTGTGTGTGTGTGTGTGTGTGTACGGACGAATGTTTCAGAGTTGTGTTTTGTTATGGTTAGAAGAGGGATGGTGCATATAAAGGTTTAGGGTATTATTATTATTATCATTATTATTATTATTATTATTATTATTATTATTATTATTATTATTATTATTATTATTATTATTATTATTATTATTATTAGCGTGTTTTTATCGACTTTTTTTTTTCTTGCCTGCATATTTAGATTTTTTTGTGATATTTGCTAATGCTGTCTTATTTTTTTTCTTTTTGCTAACTCATTTTCTTCTTTGTTTTTTCTTTGTCTTTCTTTTTCCTTGTGATATGTCTTTACTTTTTATCCCTTCGTTGCTCTTCTTGTAACTATTGTATTTGTTCCTATTCTTTTTTTTGTCAATTGTGAGTGTGTTTTGAGAGAGAGAGAGAGAGAGAGAGAGAGAGAGAGAGAGAGAGAGAGAGAGAGAGAGAGAGAGAGAGAGAGAGAGAGAATGGATAAAATTCGTCTAAATGAACCAGGGGAAATGACAAAGAGATTACTAAAAGGAGGAGGAGGAGGAGGAAGAGGGAGATGAGGAAGAAGAGGGGAGAGGAGAGGGTAAGCGGAATGAGGGAACGGGGAACATGATGGAAAACACTAAATATTCGTACTTAGAGGAAGGGACAGACAGAGAAAACAGAGGGAGGGAAGAAGGGAGATGATGGCGGTAGACAGTGATGGGAACGAAAATGGAAACAGGAGAAAAATAACAACGAGGGCGAGAAGATAGGAAAGGGAAAAAGAGATAGATGTAATAGGTAAGAGAAATCAGAGGAAGGGAAGAAAGGGAGATGATGGCGGTCGACAGTGATGGGGACGAAAATGGAAACAGAAGAAAAATAACAACGATAATGAATAAGGGTGAGAAGATAGGAAAGGGAAAAAGATAGATATAATAAGTAAGAGAAATCAGAGGAAGGGAAGAAAGGAAGATGATGATGGTTGACAGTGATGGGGACGAAAATGGGAACAGAAGGAAAATAGCGAAAATGAATAAGGGCGAGAACATAAAAAAGGAAAAGGGAAGTATAATGTTAAGTTAGATGAATATGATGAGAAAGAGCAAATAAAGTTAAAGAATACGTGAATTTAAGGAAAGAAGAAGATAGACTGTAATAATAAGATAGAGATAATGAGATAATAAGATAGAGATAATAAAATAATGATAAGTCAGATGGTGGTGACAATACTCATAATTTGAACAGAAAACAACAACAGGGGAAATAAATAAGAATGAAAAGATGGGAAAGTATAGAAATGACGAAAATGAAAAGAGTTGTGATGATTTTGCTAGTGAACTAAAATGATAATAATAACAATAGCAAAAAATAAATAAATAAAGAAGGACGGTAAATGAAAATGAGACTCGTAACGATGATAATGATAATACGTAAGAGGATGATGATGACTGATGATAATGATGAAAAGGAAGAGAAAAAGAGAAAGAAACTACATTAAAACAAGGAAAATACGTGAAAATGCTTGAAAATTAAGGTTCATGTGACTTTTATTGTACTCTCTCTCTCTCTCTCTCTCTCTCTCTCTCTCTCTCTCTCTCTCTCTCTCTCTCTCTCTCTCTCTCTCTCTCTCTCTCCCATAAATTTTCCATCATTTTAATTCCTGTTCCTCCTCTTTCTCCTTTGTTCCTTCATCTCTCTTTCTCTCTCCCTTCCATTTTTATATCATGTCTAATGCAGTCATCATAGTCTCTCTCTCTCTCTCTCTCTCTCTCTCTCTCTCTCTCTCTCTCTCTCTCTCTCAAGCTTATGTCAAGAGTACTACCCATTACACTCTCCCTCATTTTTCTTCCTCTCATCATCCTGTGCTTGCCCTCCTCCTCCTCCTTCTCTCCTCCTCCTCCTCCTCCTCCAAGTTACTCATTACTCTAGCGGGGTGTGTGGAAGAGTTATGGCGAGTGGAATGGAGGAAAGTGGACAAAGGTGAGAGGGATTGGAAAGAGAGATGAGGAGGAGGAGGTGACGGTGGCGGAGGAGGAGGAGGAGGAGGAAGGGATGTCTGGCGAAGGAGATGAGGGAGGAAGGAGTAGGTAGGTAGGAAGGTTTATAGTTCGGTGGGTACGGTGTGGAAAATTGGTGGTGGTGGTGGTGGTGGTTTTTGTGGTGGTGGTGGTGGTAGTGGTGGTGGTGTTAATTATTAATACACAGACAGACAAAGAGAAGACGAAGAGAGAGAGAGAGAGAGAGTGAGATTTACATAGATTTACATAGAAAATCAGACCACACAGACCCCATGGTCCAGACTTGGTGGTCTGTCCTTAAACCTAAGTGATTTTACATTAATCAGAAGACTCCAAAACGTTGCATTTCTACTCTAGTTGATATTAAGTTGAAGGAAGTGACGGTCGAGCTTATTTTTGAAGGAGTCAATCGTGTTACACTGGACCACTGACGGTGGAAGCTTATTCCATTCTCGCACTACAACGTTGGTGAAGAAAAATTTGGTGCAGTCTGAATTTACTTGTCTACATCTGAGTTTTACGCCATTGTTCCTCGTGCGCAAAGTGTCATCGATCATAAACAATGTTGATCTGTCTACATTCGTGAAACCATTAAGTATTTTAAAACATTCGATCAGTTTTCCTCGGAGGCGACGTTTCTCAAGAGAGAACATGTTAAGGGTAGAAAGCCTTTCTTCGTAGGATTTGTTGCGCAAGGAAGGGATCATTTTCGTTGCCCGACGCTGAACACCTTCTAATTTAGCAATATCCTTTGCATGGTGGGGAGACCAAAACTGTACCGCATATTCCAAGTGGGGTCTGACTAAACTGTTGTAGAGCGGGAGTATTACATCTTTATTCTTGAATACAAAGTTTCTTTTAATGAAGCCCAACATTCTGTTCGCTTTATTTGCTGCATCGATGCATTGCTGTGAGAATTTGAGGTTTGACGCGATTTTGACCCCCAAGTCTTTGACGCACTGAACGCTTATGAGTTTAACGCCGCGCATTTCGTATTCGAACTTCTTATTCCTCGTTCCAACTTGAAGGACCTGGCACTTGTCTACGTTAAAGGGCATCTCCCATCTATCCGACCAGGCTGAAATTTTGTGCAAATCCTCTTGGAGGCTTTGCCTGTCTTCGTCAGTGAGAACCGAGTTGCCAATCTTTGTGTCGTCTGCAAATTTACTAATGCGGTTATTGAGTCCAACATCCACGTCGTTGATGTAAATAATGAAGAGCACTGGGCCAAGGACCGAGCCCTGAGGGACGCCACTAGTGACAGGCGCCCACTCTGAGTTAAATCCGTCGATCACTACTCTTGTTTGTCTGTTGCTCAACGAATTCGAGATGCATTGGTTTACTTGACCTTCAATACCTATTTGCTTTAATTTGTAAAGTAATTTATGATGCGGGACTTTATCAAACGCTTTCTGAAATCAAGATAGACTACGTCCAGTGATTTGGTTACGTCATAAACAGTGAAGAGGTCGTTATAAAAGGTTAATAGGTTTGATAGGCAGGATCTTTTGTTTCGGAAGCCATGTTGTGAGTCCCCAATCAATGAGTGGCTTTCAAGGTAATTCACAATTTTGTCTCTAATTATGCCCTCAAGTAGCTTACCTACAACCGAAGTTAGACTAATGGGCCTGTAATTACCTGGTACTTTTTGTCTCCTTTCTTGAAAATCGGTGTCACGTTAGCCTTTTTCCAATCTGAAGGGACGATGCCTTGTCGCAAGGACATATTGAATACGGTTGTGAGGAGGAGAGTATTTCGCCTTTGTTTCTTTCAGCAGAGTTGGATATACTTTGTCAGGTCCAGGACTTTTATTTGTTTTAAGTGAATGGAGAGCTTTAAGGACTTCATCGGTTGTTATTTCAAAATTAGGCAATGCATGCTCGAGATTTACAATAGTACTGGTGTTGGTGGTAGCGAGAGGAAGACTGTTAGTATTAAACACCGAGGAAAAGTAATTGTTTAAGAGGTTTGCAATGGGCTGTCAGTCACTAGTGCACCGTCGCTGTTTGTTAAAGGTCCAATACCACTTTTGATCGCCTTTCTGTTGTTTATGTAACTGAAGAAAGATTTCGGATTATTTTACAGTTGGCTGCAATATTTTCTTCGTATCTACGCTTTGCCTGACCTACTAGTCTTTTTACTCGTCGCCTGGCATCATTATAAAGTCTAATGTTTTCGGGCGTGCTTTGTTCTTTCTTTAACCTGTAAAACAATTTTCTCTCATTGACTGATTGTTTAATTTCGCTATTAAACCACGGTGGGCTTTTATTACTGTTAATTCGCTTCTCGCACAAGGGGACGAATGTGTTCTGCTGAGTGAGTAAGTGATTTTTAAGGCTTAGCCAGGCTTCCTCTACGTTGCCGTCATCTGATAGTTGTATTTCTGTTAGTTTTTGTCGGATTTCTACGAAGTTAGCTCTTTTGAAATTGGGCACCTTTACTTTATTTTCAGTCACTGATGATTGAGCTTTAATGTCGACGCGCACTAATTTATGATCGCAAGAACCGAGGTGTTCTCCTACCGTGACATTACTGACTAGGTTATCTTGGGTTGTTATAACAAGGTCGAGTATATTATTTTGTCGAGTTGGCTCAGAAACCATTTGGCTTAGATAATTTTCTTCTAGAAATTCGATCATTCTATGTGACTCGCCTTCTGTACCTGACAGTGTCGCCCAGTCGATATGGGGGAGGTTAAAGTCTCCTAATATCAGTGAGTCGCTGTTATTAAGTGACTGCCTTAAGACGCTGTACATTTCAAGGTCGTCATCGAGTGATTGCCCGGGAGGTCTGTAGGTGACAGATATATTTAAGTTGACTTTTGCAATGTTTACTCGCACGCACAAAGAGAGAGAGAGAGAGAGAGAGAGAGAGAGAGAGAGAGAGAGAGAGAGAGAGAGAGAGAGAGAGAGAGAGAGAGAGAGAGAGAGAGAGAGAGAGAAATATCCTCTTGCTCTCCATTTGAAAGCAGAAAACAACAAAAATGCAATGCGTATGTGGTAATGACGGCGAGAGAGAGAGAGAGAGAGAGAGAGAGAGAGAGAGAGAGAGAGAGAGAGAGAGAGAGAGAGAGAGAGAGAGAGAGCACGCACTTCCGTCTGGTGCTAAAAGAGAATGACAGTATTAATTTTTTCTCTGGTGTAATTTCTGCGTTGTAACCACGTTGGTGTAATCAGCTGAGCTCCTACTTTCTTTTTTCCCCTAAAGTAATCGAGTTATAAATGTGTGTGTAATTCTTTTTTTTGCCTTTGTGGTCAACTTAGTGGGGACGTGTAATTAGTGTTGTTGGGCGACTTTTGAATTGCTGTCTTAATTGCTTGGATGTCATTGATTAGGTTGTAAGTTGTGTGTATTTTGGGCTCTTTTATTATTGTATTATTGGTTTGTCATTGTATTATTGTGTGTGTTTTAGAAGTTACGTGTTGTTATTGCTGTTGGGCGACTTTTGAATTGCTGTCTTAATTGCCTTCGATGTCATTGCTTCATTTGTAAGTTGGTGTGTTTTTGGGTTATTTAATTATTGTAAGTGATTAAGGTTAGTCATTAGTGGAGGGGGGAGTTCTTTATTTAGCGTAATAATTTCCGTTAAGTATAATTATTGTTGGGTCTGATTGCCTGACTGTCCTTAATTTAGTTGTTAGTTGATGTATTTTGTGTTATCATATTGTTCATCCGTGATTAGTTAGTTATTTGTATTAAACGTGATAGTGAGTGAATGAAAATGAACTAGGTTAGGTAAGGTAAGGTTAGGTAAGGATGGAAAAAGAAGAAGAAGGAGGTGACGTACGGTTAGTTGCTAGCAGGAAGTGAATATATAACAGAAGTAAGATTAGTAGTGAGAGGATGGGTGAGAATTAGTTAGGTTATGTTAGGTTAGGTAAGGTTAAAAGAAGAAGTAGAACGGTTGGTCTGGGGTCTGCAACTTGTGAATATAAACTGATGTAACGTATAGAAAATGAAGCTGAGTGAGTGGAAATTAAGTAGGTTGGATAAGGCTAGGTAAGGCTAGAAAACGAAAAAGAAAAAAGAAGAAGAACGATAAAGTTAGGTGAAAAAAAAGGTTAAAGCTACAAGTAAAAGAGAAGAAAGAAGAAAAGGAAGAAGAAGAAGGTTAAAGTTAGAAGAAGAAGAAGAAGAAGAAGAAGAAGAAGAAGGTTAAAGTTAAAAGAAAAGAAGAAGAAGAAGAAGGAGAAGAAGGTTAAAGTTAGATGAAAAAGAAGAAAAGGAAGAAGAAAGTTAAAGTTAAAAGAAAAAAAAAAGAAGGTTAAACCTAGAAGAAAATAAGAAGAAAACGAAAAGAAGAAGAACGAGGAGTAGGTTAAAGTAAAAAAAGAAAAAGAAGGTTAGATCAGGTGTAGTATCAACAATCACCAAATATTTAATAGACGTTACGCATGTGAAATGAAGATACGAGTGTGAGAAATTCGTGTGCCTCATTACGGTGACGCAGCGGCCCCATTCGCACCTGTTTGTCACGCCTCGCTCACCTGTTGGCGCCGCATCACCTGGCAACGGCAATAATGTCCCGGACAGGTAATTGATACGGACCCCCCGACGTGGCTCCGTTAATTATGAGGTAGTTAATTTTGTTCATGTTGTTGTTGGGGTTATGATTATTGTTATTATTATTATTATTATTATTATTATTATTATTATTATTATTATTATTATTATTATTATTATTATTATTATTATTATTGTCACTTGTGTTAAGGTTATTTATTTTTCTTTATTTTTTTTTAATTTTCTCTTTATTGTTCATTTATTTACTTTCTCCTCCTCCAACAACAACAACAACAACAACAACAACAACAACTCATAACATTATTATCGACACACAAACACACACACACACACAAAAAGACAAAATACACACACACACACACACACACACACACACACACACACACACACACACACACACACACACACACACACACACACACACACACACACCATCCCCCTCCCCCCTATCCACATAGAGCACAACATTTCTCAGCATATTCTTCCCACACCTCCTCCACATTCACCACCCCTGACTCGCGAACACACATCACATTCCACCGTTCCTTGTGAGGGGCGTGAGAAGGGGCTGAGGGTGGGAGGCTGAGGAAGGGAGGATTCGTGGCTGCCCTCCCCTCTCCCTTCCTCCTACGCTAACCTAACACGCACACAACACCGTGGATTAAGGCCCAGCACACGTTTACACCGAGGAGTGGCAGGGAAATGACGTCCGGACACTTCCTTGGAAAACGTATATACCAACCAGACAGCCAACAAGCAGACGGTACAGTGAAGGCGACCTGTCATACGGTCAGCCGGCCACTCAGACGGTCACCCAGTCAGCCAGTCACTCAGCAACCTTTTCAGCAGTCAGCCAGTCGCCCTCCTACCAGTCAGTCAGCCAGTCAACTAGTCCAACAACACGAGTAGTAACAGTCTTTATAACGGTCGTCCAGTCACCCAGCCACTCAGACGGTCACCCAATCAGCCAGTCAGCCAACCCAGTAACATGAGCGGCAGCCTTTACAGCGGGTAGTCAGTCAGTCAGTCACCCTCACCCAGTCAGTCATTTACTTAGCCTGCCTGTCAGCTTAGTTACACTAGTAGAGGCAACCTGTTCAATTAAGTCAGCCAGGCATTCGCTCAGCTTGCCAGTCAGTTAAGTTAGCCAGTCAGGCAGTCACCCAATCAGTTAGTCAGTCAGCTTAGAAGCGTTTGAGTACGAGAAATTTGTACAAGCAGTCAGCCAGTCAACTAGTCTTAGTCAGCCAGTCAGTTCTGTATGTAGCACGAGTATGAGTAATCTGTACAGTCAGTCAACCAGTCAGTCAGTCAACCAGTTTCATAGCCAGTCAGTTAGCCTAGGTTAGCTAATTTGTACAGTCAGTCAGTCAGTCAACCAGTCCCTCGTCCAGTCAGTCAGTCTTGGAGCATTCGAGTACGAGAATTTTGTAGTCAGTCAGCCAGCGAACGAGTCCCTCAGTCAGACAGATATCCAAGCCTGGGTGCGTTCGAGTAGCAGTGATAAGGAGAGCGAGCCTTCGTGCACGCCGCCGCTCGACTCATCAGCCCCAACAGATTGAAAATTTCACGGCGCTAACTTTTACATCGAAACAATTGGTGATGGACGAACTCCCGAAGAAAAGTCATCAGGGTAGCTTAAGGCGAAAAGAAAATGCTTAGAGTTTTATTTTGTTTTCTAAGCGACTAAGTGATTTCAAGCTTTGTGTAGCCTCCCAGCCTTTCCATCTATCAATCCACTCGAAAGAAAGTCTCCGAACATAAAGACTCAAGAGCGTTGTTTGTTGGAGTGGGGGTCAGAAATCGTCATAGCAACTGAACAAAAAGGACTTCGGGAAAACGATCCTTCTCTGGCACGAAGTTCTTAACCCCTTGACTACGGATTTCCTACAAGAAGACATCACCAAGCTACAGGAATGGAACAAAAAGTGGCTGCTACAATTCAATGAAGAAAAATGTAAAGTCATGTACCTTGGGAGGAGATATCCAGCATACCAATATCACATGGGAAACACTTCACTATCCACCACAGAGGCAGAAAAAGACCTGGGAGTGTATGTTACCAGGTTTCCAGTGAAAGCCAAATCCGTGCCATTCGCAGCGGACGGGTTAAAAGCCTTTGCACTCATCTACTCGGCTTTCAATATAGAACTCAACTCGTTTAGAAAGGATTCAGATTCGCATCCTCAGACGGTATCGGCTCTCACAATAGCTATATCTGAAGCCACAAAGGAGATCAGTCGGGTTCTCATAAGTGTTTTTTTTCACATTCATGGTGCAGAAACCTAACTATCACCAGGCTCATAAAACTACCCATGGAAATACCTCACTGTAACCTCTACCTAAGCCTTATCAAATGCGGGTGGGTGTGAGACTACGGTTCCTATTCTCAGACGCTTTCGACTCTCACAATATCTGTTTCCAAAGCCCACCAAGGAGATTAGTCGGGTTCTATGGGTGCTTTTTAACGTTCATGCACGGTGTGAGAAGAATATGCTAAGAAATGTTGTGTTCTGTGTGGATAGGGGGAAAGGGGGAGGGGGATGGTGTGTGTGTGTGTGTGTGTGTGTGTGTGTGTGTGTGTGTGTGTGTGTGTGTGTGTGCGTGTGTGTTCCTTATTCCTTGTCGAACTATTACTAGGCTCACAAAACTACCCATGGAAATACCCCCACAATCTCTACCAAACCCTTACGAAATATGAGTGTCTGTCCAAGCCTCGAAATGTAGAATATTGGCCACAGACTCGGTTTAACACGGTGACTCCGGAGCAAAAGAATGGTTGTGTGCTGCGTGCGTTATTTAATGTCTCTCGTTGTTTTCTTTCATTTGGAGCAGCGTCTGGCGGGCTTTTTTATTCTTTGTTATTGTTCCTTGCCCTTGAGCTGCCTCGCTTGCTGTAAAAAGAGCCTCTTGTACTCACCTAAGCGCTACCAATTTAGAAGAACTCATTGGTATAAGAAGAATTAAAGCGCTGCTGGTATTAGTATTAAGGGTCATATTGTTTAACATTCTGTCGCCCAAACACACACACTTAACAGGGCTTTCGTAGGAGTTGTGGGCTCTTTCCAGGGATAGTTTTTCTTTACCCTGGAGGGAGTTTGACAAGGCTGCTACACAATGAACTCTAGGAAACAATGATGAGAGCGCATTTTACCTCTTTTTTGGGGGGCTTTAGAAATAACTGATGTAAGAGCCTTTACCGTCAAAGAACAGGGACCTAAGCCTTGTATACTCACTTAAGCGCTGGCAATTTAAAGCCCCGCTGAAAGTTTATATGTACTCGATTAATTAAGCCTCTTTAGACGTACTTTCCCGACAGCAATCAGAATGAAAAAGAAAAAAAAAACACGTTAAAATAGTTAGACTTAAGGCTGTTGGCGAGCTATTATCCATTAAGTCTACCCAGAAAAGTATCTAATTAAGGAGAATGAAGAATGTTTAAACCCCAGGGAGAGAGGATTGTGAAAATAAGTAAATAAAAGAGAGAGAGAGAGAGAGAGAGAGAGAGAGAGAGAGAGAGAGAGAGAGAGAGAGAGAGAGGAGGAGGATCGGATCTTCCTTACGTAATGACAAAAGAATAACGATTAAGTCCTGTGTTTTTTCTTCTTGCTCTTGATAACAACAAAGAAGAAAAAGAAGAACACAACATGGACGACGATTAATAACATGTTGACTTTTGTGTGTAATGTTTCCTTCTGTTTTATATGTATTTTTTATTTTATTATTATTATAGCCGGGTAGATCGTTATAATTGGCGGAATAATAATTAATGGCTGGTACGTGGATTTTCTTCTTCTTAAACTTCTTCTTTATTCCTTGTTGTTGTGTGGGATGATGATGATGATGATGATGATGATGATGATGATGATGAAAAAGTGGTTACGTCGGGGATTGTTTTTGCGTTCTCTCAAAAGTCTGCGAGGGAGTTGGTAATGAGGACGTGGATATAAATAGACAGATAGGCGGATATATAAATAAATAGATAGATAGATAGATAGTTAGATGGATAAGTAGATAGATAGATGAGAAGATAGAAGGAAAGAAATAAAGAAATAAAGAAAAAGAATGAAAAATGAAGAAAAGAAAATAAGAAAAAGAAATACAGATAGATAGATAGATAGATAGATAGACATATAGAGATGGATAGATAGATAAGTAGATAGATAGATAAGAAGATAGAAAGAGAGAAAGAAGTAAAGAAAAAGAAAAATGAAAAAGAAAAAATGAAAAAAAGAAAAAAAAAGAAAAAAAGAAATATAGATAGATAGATAGACATATAGAGATGGATAGATAGATAAGTAGATAGATAGATAAGAAGATAGAAAGAGAAAAAGAAAAAGATAACTGAAAGAAAGAAAAAATGAAAAAAAGAAAGTAAGAAGAAAGAAAAAGAAATATAGATAGAGAGATAGATAGACATAATATTATAGAGATGGATCGATAGATAAGTAGATAGATAGATAAGAAGATAGAAAAAGAGAAATAAAGAAATAAAGAAAAAGAAAAATGAAAGAAAGAAAAAATGAATAAAAGAAAAGAAAAAAAGAAAAAAGAAATATATAGAGAGATAGATAGATAGACATATAGAGATGGATAGATAAATAGGTAGATAGATAGAGACTTCAAGATTCTTTCGTTTTCTCATTCTTTCTCTTGTAAAATCCCACTTATAAAACCAGAGAAATATGCCGTTTGTTTAGTTATGAGAAAAAGATAGATAGATAGACAGATAGATAGACAGAAAGAAAGGGAGGCAATGATTTTCTCCTTTTTCCAATTCTCTCTTTATCAAATTCTCTTTCTACTCATATAACCAGAGAAATTTCCAGTTAGTTTAGTTACCCATTTGGTGAAGAAGACAAGAGAAGAACAAAAATAAATAAACAACTAAAAATAAAAGGACACGCAGAACAAACAACAAGGTATACCCTTTTTTTTTCTCCTTATTTGAAGAGTTGTAAAAATAAATAAACAACAATAAAAATAAAAGGACACGCAGAACAAACAACAAGGTATACCCTTTTTTTTTCTCCTTATTTGAAGAGTTGTAAAAATAAATAAACAACAATAAAAATAAAAGAAGGCGCAGAACATACAACATCATATACCCTGTTTTTTCTCCTTATTTGAAGAGTTGCAATACTTCTCGAGACCTTATGAAAAGTTTTTATGTAGAGTAGCTTCCAAGAATCAATATTTCGTGAACCATATTGTGAAGGCAGCGAATTGTGATTGAATAAGTTACCGCAGCTACGTTTTAATAATCTAGTTTCAGACAGTACACATCAAATAACCGTAGGAGTTTTGTATAGCCTCATAACACACACACACACACACACACACACACACACACACACACACACACACACACACACACACACACACACACACACACACACACACACACATATTTGGATTTTTTTTCTACTCTTTTTTTGTTGCCCTTTTGTTGTAAAAAAAAGAAAAAGAGGGAAATTATCGGAAAGGAAAGGAAAGGAAAAGAAACGAGGGAAAGGAAAGGAAAAAGGGGAAAAGAAAAGGAAAGGTAGGAGAACTGAGGCAAGGAAAAAAAAGAAATAAAATGGAATAGAATGAAAAGTGAAATCAAGGGAAAGGAGAGGAGAGGAAAGGAAAGAGAAGCGAATGGAAGTTGAAGGGAAAGGAAGGAAAGGAAAAAAAGGAAAAAGAAACGGAAAGATAGGGGAAGGCAAGGCAAGGAAATGAAAGGAATAGAATAGAAAGGAAGGGAAAGCAAACACCTCTCTCTCTCTCTCTCTCTCTCTCTCTCTCTCTCTCTCTCTCTCTCTCTCTCTCTCTCTCTCTCTCTCTCTCACACACACACACCACACACACACACACACACGTTCTATAACAATCTCTCTTCCATACACATAACACACATCAATAAGTATACAGCAAGCCACCAAGCCACCAGTCCCACGCAGCCAAAGCCAAACAATCCATGAGGTTCTAAGTGTAGACCAGCTTAGTCCAGTCCAGTGCTAGCGGGCTTTTTTGTTTGATTTACTTAGTCCCGTTGAGCTGCTTCCTTTACGCTAAATATATAAAGTCCCATGCCCTTTGCTTTTCTTTGCTTTCCTTTCTATATCTCTGTATGTCACGCTTCACTTGGTATTACTTTTCTCCATTCCCCTCTTTCTCTCTCTCTTGTTCTGTGCCTTCTGATGTTAAAGGAAAAGGGTAAAGGGAAAATTTGTGGAAAGAAGGATGAGAAAGAATGAAAGAAAGGAAGAAAGATTGAAGGAAAAGTAATGAAGAATGAAAGGAAGGGAGGTAAGGAAAGGAAAAGAAGGAAGAAAGAAAGGGAAGGAAAGGAAGAATGATTGAGAGAAAAGTAAGGAAGAAAGTAAGGAAGGGAGGTAAGGAAAGGAAAAGAAGGATGAAAGAAAGAAAGGAAAGGAAGAAAGATTAAAAGAAAAGTAAGGAAGAAAGTAAGGAAGGGAGGTGAGGAAAGGAAAAGAAGAAAGAAAAGGAAAAGAAGAAAGTGAAAGAAAAGTAATGAAGAAAGTATGGAAGGGAGGTAAGGAAAGGAAAAGAAAGAAGAAAGAAAGGAAGGACTGAAGAAAGGAATGCAAAGAAGAAAGGAAGGAAAGGCAGAATAAAATGAAAGGAAGAAGGTTGTATAGGCTTTCTTTTCTTTCCTCTGTTTGATTTACCGTTGAGCTGCTTCCTTTGCGGTAAAATATAGTCCAGCGAAGTCCATTATACACGTTCCCGAAGCGATGTTGTAAGAGGGTCTCAAAACTCGGCCGCGACCTGTAGTTACGGGGCATAAAGGAGCATTGCGCCTTTTAAAGTTTAGCCTAACTTTCCATAACTTTATCCTGATCTTTTATTGCCTCTCAAGGGACGTAGGCTTTGGTGCTGACGCTGGGTGTATAGGGGAGGGGTATTGGGGGGGAGGGGGAGGGTGTATGTGTGTGTGTGTGTGTGTGTGTGTGTGTGTGTGTGTGTTCCCATTCCCTATATAGCCATCATTGATGTCGTTCTTCCATCTTCCCTTCATTACAATCTTCCTTCCCTTCTTTTCTTTCTTCCTTCCTTTCCTTTCCTTTCCTTTCCTTTGCTTTGCTTTGCTTTCTTTTCCTTTCTTTCATCCTTACTCTCCTTTCTTTATTTTTTTCTTTCCTTTCCTTTCAATCTTCCTTCCTTTCCTTTCCTTTTTTTTTCTTCCTTCGCATTCTTTCCAAAAAATTTCCCCCTTACCCTTTCCGTCTCCTTCCAACTTGTGTGTGTGTGTGTGTGTGTGTGTGTGTGTGTGTGTGTGTGTGTGTTTTCTCTTGGTGATGGGGAGTGTTTGTTTTCTGTGTGATTTCTGGTCTGGCGTTTGTGTTCTACTAGCACGGTGGTCGGTCTAGAAAGAGGAAAAAAAAAAAAAAGAGAAGAAAAAAATAAGAAAAGAAGCTAAATAAAAGGGTGAGATGTGAAGTGTATTGTGATAAAAGTGCGTCTAGAAGAAGAATTTGAGGAGGAGGAGGAGGAGCAGGAGGAGGGGGAGAAGGACGAGGAGGAGTTGGAAAGAAGTTGAATGAGGTCAATAGTGTGTGTGTGTGTGTGTGTGTGTGTGTGTGTGTGTGTGTCACGTGCTCACACCTTGTTTCTCTCTCCCTCAGCAGGTCGAGGTACGCCGATTAGAGACTTCGACACCTGAGTTATCATCGGCCAAGGTATGTACGTTCGTCCAGGTGCATGCCGTTGTTGTTGTTGTTGTTGTTGTTGTTGTTGTTGTTGTTGTTGTTAGGAGTCTTCTTCGCTTTTTTTAACTTTCTTTCTTTCTTGTTCTTATTCTTCTTGTTTTCTTCTTCTTATTATATCCTCTTTTCCCTCCTTCTTGATGTTTATTCTTGGATTTTCTTCTCCTTCTCCTCCTCCTCCTTTTTTTTTCTCGTTCTCCTCCTCCTCTTGTTCTTTTCGTTCTCGTTCTCCTCCATCTCCTCCTCCTCCTCCTCCGCCTCCTCCCGGTTTGTTGTAATAAAATCTCAAATATCTTATGCATTCTCTCTCTCTCTCTCTCTCTCTCTCTCTCTCTCTCTCTCTCTCTCTCTCTCTCTCTCTCTCTCTCTCTCTCTCTCTCTCTCACACACACACACACACACACACACACACACACACACACACACACACACACACACAGATGCAAAGTTAGAGAAAGACTAATAAGAGAAGGAAGAATGACAAACGGAAGACAGACAGACAGACATTCATTTCTCTCCCAGCCGCTGCGTGTGATGTATTGCCCCGTCAGGTAAAAGGCGCCGTGAGGGATGCGAATCCAGGTATATGAGGCACCTGTCGCTATTAATATCAGGTGTGAAGGTAGCAAGGAGAGATATTAAGTGCGAGATGGATATTATATGAAGTTGTTAGATTTGATACCCTAAGACGTCTGTTGTGGATACTGGCTTTTATTTAAGTCTGTAGTGTTGGTAATATGTGTGAATTCAATAACAACAACAACAACTAAAACGAAAAGAAGAAATTGAAGACGAAGAAGAAGAATGAGAAGAAGAAAAGAAGAAAAGGAATGAAAGAAAAAGAAACAACGAAAAACGAATTTGAAGAAAAAAGAAAAGAAAAGAACAGCAACAACAACAACAACAACATCCATCATTATTTTTACGCGTGAAATAACCTTCCAACGTCGCTTTCTCTTTCTCGTCATTAGAATATCATTAAGCTTTGTATGTCACTTACCCGTCATTATATAAGCTTCCTGCTTCTCTTTGTTGTACCAGGCATGTTGCGCTCGACTACAAGGCTACAGTAATTGATAACCATTGCGATTACTACGATTACAATTATGATTACAGTTAAGTTTGATTGATCGATAATGATTAATATTACATAAGACGTATACTCATTAACACAACATAGTTACATATACTTTGTTTTGCATTGTGTATTACTGTAGCCTCCAAATGATGCTCTGTTTGCTGATAGTCTTTTTATATCACTTACGATGGATGTGTTTTTATTCAACTTTTTTAACGTCTGAAACTTATCATCGTCTGCTCTGTTAAAAAAAAAAAAAAAATGGTATGATTAACCCGGTAGCAGCGACGGGCCAAATTTGTGGCTTTACGGTTAGCAGCGACGGGCCAAATTTTTGCCATGCTATAAACCCCCCAAAATAGATGATGCATAAACTGATCACAAATGCGTTGATATATATTATGAAATGGTTTGCTGAGTGATGTTTTTTTTCTCATTTTTCTCGCTTAGAGGGAAGGGCCTTTAAGAAACTTGATCCCCGCAGCTACTGGGTTAAAAATATCGACCTTTTCTCATAACTTACTGTGGCATTGTTGTCAGAAAAGTAGTCAGGTGTAGTGTGATTAGCTACTCTATGGAAAAATGCCAAAATAGTCAATTACACTTTATGACTCTATACCCATTCAATATATTTTATCGGGCCTTTGTCTCTCCATCCCTCGCGGCACACTTCCCAACTTGGTTATCATAACTATAAAATATTATCAGTTATTATTGCAGATGTCGAAAGCGAAATATAGCTGTTAAAATTCCTTGCGTCGCCTGTGATCCTTCAAGCAGGCAGTCAGCGGCAGCCTCCTGTGATTGCGTCATTGCTTGTCACTTTCCTTTGACAATGACGATGATGAAAGTAGGCAGCATCAGTAATAGCAATAGTAATTACCAGCGCCATCATTATTATGGGTGACTCCAGAAAGAGATATTAGTAGGAGATGAATATTAGAAGAGGTTAGACTTGATACCCTAAGACGTTGTTGATACCAGTTTTAAGTATGTAGTGTTTGTAACGTGTGCGAATACAATTACAATAACAACAATAGCAGAAACAACAACAAAACAACAACAACAACAACAACAACAACAACAACAACAACAACAATATTTGGGGCAGAGTGAGTGAGTGTGTGTAAGGGGAGGATGTGACGTAAATATGCAGTGTGACCATTCAAAGAGGTCGTGCAAAAAGTATTTATTAACGTGATCTGGGTCTCTGCCGCAACCTCCTTCAGCCATATTATTACGAGCCGCGTCTCCATTAAACAGTTTTTGCGACACCGGCGGAAACGGAAATGTATCTTGCTAATGTGTGTGGTCTTGCAAATGATGATAGTAATGATAATAATAGTAATAATAATAATAATAAAAATAATAATAATAATAATAATAATAATAATAATAATAATAAACAAGATGAAGAAGAAAAAGAAAAAGAACCAAAAGAATAAGGAGAAAAAAGAAGGAGAAACAGAAGAGGAAGAGAAGAAGGAAACAAAGAAAAAGAAGAAAAAGAAAAAAAGAAGACAAAGAATAATAATAATAAGAACCAGAAGAAGAAAAAGAGGAAGAAAAAGAAGAAAAAACAAGAGGAAAGGGAAGCAACAGAAGAAGAAATTAGAAAAAAATAGAACAAGAAAGAGAACATGAAAAAAAGAGAAGCCGAAAAAAAGAAAAGAAAAAGAAGAAAACTAATAATCTACCCCCATATCCTTTTTTTCTGTTTAGCTATTTTCTGTTTTGTAATATTCCGTTTTATTTCTGTTTCGTAATATTTCGTCGGCCCGGCTGTTCCACTTCACGCAAATTGCATGTAGAGTTATGAATGTTTTTTTTTTTTTTTTTTCTGTCCTGACGGCGCAGCTGAAGCGAGTGTTGTATATCCTCTTCTGCTGCTTATTAGAGAAAGCGGAGGAGGAGGAGGAGGAGGAGGAGGAAAAGTAAAGTGGAAGAGAAAGAGGAGGAGGTCGAGGAAAAGGGAAGGAAAAGTAGATGAAGAAAGGGAAGAGAAAAAAATGGTTTGGAAAGGGAGGAGACGGAGAAGAAAGTGGGGAAGGAGGAAGAAAATGGAAAATGAAGAAGAGGAAAAAAAATAATATATGGAGAGGGAGGAGGAGTAGGGTGAAGTAGAGGAAGAGCCAGTAGTAGTAGTAGTAGTAGTAGTAGTAGTAGTAGTAGTAGTAGTAGTAGTAGTAGTAGTAGGAGAAGAAGGAGGAGGAGGGACCACTGGATTAATAAGGATGTAATAAAAACGAAAATGGTAAAAGAAAAGTGAGGGAGAAGAAAAGAACGAGAAGGAGAAAGAGGAGGAAAGGAAGAAGGAAGGAAGGAAGGAAAAGGATGAGAAGGAAGCCAATATGAAGGCACTAGTGTTAGGTTTTCACCAAAGAGAATTCAGAAGAGGAGGAGGAGGAGGAGGAGGAGGAGGAAGAGGAGGAGGAATATTAAGATGGAAGGAGAGACGGACGTGAAAGAGGAATTGGAGTAAAAGAAGGAGGAGGAGGAGGAGGAGGAAGTGGATGAGGAGGAGGTGGTGGTGGTGGAGGAGGAGGTGGAAGATTCGGGCCACAAGTGGTTCATTCGGAGCCTTGAAGGTTCAAACGATGCTTCAAGTGAAAGGTTTATTGGTTTGCTCCACGCTCAGGGTATGGGGGCGCCTCTTTCTCTTCTTTCTCCTCTTCTTTCTCCTCTTCTTTCTCTTCTTTCTCCTCTTCTTTCTCTTCTGTCTCCTCTTCTTTCTCCTCTTCTTACTCTTCTTTCTCCTCTTCTTTCTCTTCTTTCTCCTCTTCTTTCTCTTCTTTCTCTTCTTTCTCCTCTTCTTTCTCCTCTTTCTCCTCTTCTTTCTCTTCTTTTTCCTCCTCTTCTTTCTCTTCCTTTTCCTCCTCTTCTTTCTCTTCTTTCTCCTCTTCTTTCTCCTCTTTCTCCTCTTCTTTCTCTTCTTTTTCCTCCTCTTTCTCTTCTTTCTCCTCTTCTTTCTCTTCTTTCTCCTCTTTCCTCTTCGTTCTCTTCTTTCTCCTCCTCTTCTTTCTCTTCATTCTCCTCCTCTTCTTTCTCTTCATTCTCTTCTTTCTCCTCTTCTTTCTCTTCTTTCTCCTCTTCTTCCTCTTCTCTCTCCTCTTTCTCCTCTTCTTTCTCTTCTTTCTCCTCTTCTTTCTCTTCTTCTTTCTCCTCTTCGTTGTCTTTTCTTTTGTCATTGCTTATCCCTTTCCTCTTTCTCCTCTTTCTTCGTCCCTCTTCGTACTCTTCTTCTGTTATTACTTGTTTCTTTTGTTTGTCCCTCTCCTCTTTCTCCTCTTCCCTCTTCGTACTCTCTTTCTCCTGTTATTACTTGCTCTTTCCCTTTGTTCCTCTCTCCATTCTTGCTCCCGTTTCTCTGTTCTCATTTGGCGTTCTGTAATAATTCATGGATTCTTTAATATATATTCTTTTTTCTTACTCTTCTAAGTCTTTATTTTCTTCGCTTTTTGTTTCTTGTTGGCTTTCTTCTTTCCCTGCTTCCTTGTTTCCTTTTCTCATCCTTTCCTTCTTCCTACCTTTCTTCGTTTGTTCGTTTCTTCCTTCCCTCCTCTCTTCTTTCTTTCATATCTTTTCTTATCGTTTCGCCCTTTCCTCCTCTTTTCCTGTCTCCTTATTTTTTCTTCATATTCCTTTTTTTTTTTTTTGAACATTGTCTTTCCCTCTTTCTACTTCCTTCGCTTTCATGAGTCAACAAAGCAACTAACCAGCTACTATTGTTTCCCCATTTAAAGAGCTTTCTAGTATTTCTTATCAAACTCCTTTTACTGTTATGCCATTAAGTGTAGAATGTCCCCAGTATTTAGTCAACCGTTCTCTCTCTTCTCTCCTCTACTAGTCTACTGCTTTCTTTCTTTCCCTCTTTCTTTCTTTCTTTCTTTCTTTCTTTCTACTTCTCTACCTTGATGCAACAATATTTTTCCTGTTTGCTCTGCCTTCAAATTACTAACTAACGAATATTTAAAAGTAAGAACTAACCTTCTAATATTGTTTTCCCACTTCAAAAATTTTACAGTACTATTTGTTATTGCCATTCTAATATTGTTTTGCTATTTTTTTATTTATTTTCCCGGTATGGAGTCAACCTATGGAGTCAGTCTCTCTCTTCTCTTCTCTTCTCTTCTCTTCTCTTTTCTTTTCTTTTCTTTTCTTCTCTTCGCTCCTCTGCTATTGAACCCTTCTAATCTCTCTCTCTCTCTCTCTCTCTCTCTCTCTCTCTCTCTCTCTCTCTCTCTCTCCCCCCCCCCCCCCAACGCGTTCCTGTTGGTCTCTTTCCTATCGTCTCCTTTGTTGCGCCGATTTACGGACGCCGGGTTGTGGTCACGTCGCTTTCTCGTTTCGTTTTATCTCCCGAATCGCTTATCCATCCTTTATCTTTTATCTTTCGACTTCATCTTTTTTATCTTTTGTTTTTATCTCCTTTTTCTCTATTTTCTCTGTTTATCCTTCCTTACTTTAATTTTATCTCTTCATTATATCTCTTATTTCATCTTCTTTTACCTTATCTCTTTATCTTTTATCTCTGCCATTATTCCACTTTATCGCTCTTTTTAGGAGTTTTCTTCTTTGCACGTTGCTCTAATTGAGGTTTCAATTCCTCTGTTTTCTTTCCTTCTTTTCTTCATCTTTGTTTTTATCCCATTCGTCTTTATTTGTTCTTCCACATTTGTTTTTCTTTTAACTTTTATCTTTAGTTTTTGGTCCCTCAGGTTGATTAAATGTAGTGTCTGTATTGTTGGTTCCTTCCTTCTTTTGTTCTTGTTTTGTATATAGTTTTTGTTTATCATATGTTTCTAAACACCTCTAGTGGACTTTCTTTTCCATTGTTTGTGTTTGAGTAACGCCCTGTTGGTTGGTATTATATTTATTACCTTGTATATATTGTATTGTATTCATTCTGTTGTATATCTGTTCTAGTCTACATATTCTACTGTATTTTAGTATATTTATTCTATGCATTCATTTTCTTTGTGCTGTTTCTGTATATCATCGCC